>NC_052532.1:162471482-162771482 GCF_016699485.2 Gallus gallus | reverse complement strand
TCAGTCAGTTCAGTGTCCTCCCAGGTACATGCAAGGGCATGTACCTACACAGTGTCAAAGATAATGACACAATTTCTACATAAAATTTAAATGTCACAAATTTCAGGCAACAGCTGACCATGAGTTTCCAGTTCTTGGATTCTGGTATCCACTTCTTACCTGTTCCATCTAATGAGCCAGACACTGACTTCTCTTTGAGATCTGGAATGCTACCAGTGGGCTGTCATACTCAAAAGCCTATGAGGAAGCCTTCAAAAGACAGAAATGTTTTAATTTTCTCTGTGGCCTACAAATGTTAAAGTTACTTCAAATCAAACGAGACCATTGAAGGTGCTCTGAATAAATGAGTGTTGAATAAGCGAGTGCTGAATAAATGAGGGAAACAGTACAACACCTGATTGCTAAGCCTTCAGCTAACAAGGATAACAGAAGAATATGGTTTATCCCTGTCATGAACCTCTGTAACAGAGAAAAGGATGACATAAACTTATTAGTTTTTCAGAGAATACCAAAGCAGAATTGGAAGTAAGGGCCCTAATCCAAGTGCCAAATGTAGCCCTACATTACACTGTAACTCAAATCTCCATTCTATATATATTGTACAAGACTGTTTGATGGAAAAAAGCTCGTGAAGAAAAGAGAAAAGGTAGTGACAGGCTTAAGGCAATGTTACTTAGCATAATCTCACTGTCTAACATTTCTTTATATCCACAAAAAAATAATTTCAAAAAAATAACCTAAGTTGTCTGCTTGGGCTAATTTAATTCTAACAACAAAAGCTCAAGATTCTTTGTCTTTTGCCACAAATCTAGAAAAGTGTATTCAGACCGGCACTTATAGAAAAAATAGAGTATGAAGAACATGTCTTTGTATCTCTTTTCTTCACCTGAGAATGAGGATGCCATGAAGGGGGCAGCTCCCCCAGGCAATTTGCAGACCTGCTATTTCAGTAAGAACTTTTTCTCATAATTCTGGACATGCTTGCTTGACCACGCTGAGCATTCTTCTCTGCTATAATGTGTTTATCACCCAGTTCCAAGAACACATTAGTTTATTCTCTTTTTTTCTCATACAAAGATAGCATGGTACAGTTGGTTACAAAAATGTTATAAATCTATCTGTTGGCTGTTAATTTAGAGGAGAATGAAAGATGAAGGTGTATAACAAAGCCCCTGTAGATACTTACAATCAGGTAAGACATTTTCTAAATATTTTATCTTCTAGTAGACTGTATTTCTCATTCCCAAGTTAACAGAACAAAGACATATTTTTTATTTTATTATTAATAGCAAAGTTCAATCCACAAATGTGTGAGTGTTAAAATAGATGGATTTCTAGAAATGAAATATAATTCTTGCTTTTGATGAGTCATACTCTTCAAGAGAATAGGGTGCCTATAGCTGGAATAGAACTTATCCTATGGGCCTTTTAATTTATGGCTTACATCTTATTTTTACACCTGGAAAAAATGATCTGACCTCTAAAAAGCACATTTTCAGTATGTCCCATAAAACAGCAGGAAAGAATGCAGATTGAGAATGCAGTTCCAGCACCTTGCTCTTTAAAAAGCTTTTAAAGCCTGTCTTATTCATTCATCTTTTAACAAAGATGAATGCACACAACAGATTTTATCCTAGTATGCCTGGGAAGGCAAGAATAATGTTAAATCAATGCCAAAGTGATTGTGAATGAGATTGGAAGCAAAGTTCTGATCAGCTAGGATGGATTATGCTGTCTTAAATATCAAAAAAGAAATTATTTTAGGAAATAAATAATTGGAAAAAATAGAAATTTGTCCCTCAGTCAGTTAATGCACCTCACTAGTAGCATCAACCAAATTTTACTCACTGATGAAACACCTGGAGACAGAAAAGCAAAACATAAACTTAGTGGAGCATATGACCACTGTGGAATTACAAAGGGATTAAAGTTCTTGACTACAAAGCAGTACCCTAAGTTTTTGGCTACCCCAGAGAAAAACAAAGGTGAGGAAACAAACATTCTTAGTTAATGAATACCTATACCTATAGAGTGCTAACAGTTAAATTGCTGTGAATGTCTTAAACTTTTCGCAAAAGTTGTTGCGATTGGAGCAAGACAATCCCAAGTATGTGTACAAAATGGGAGAATAACTCATTGAGAGCAGCCCTGCAGAGAAGTACTTGGGGATTACAGTGGATGAAAAACTTGAAATAAGCCAGGAGTGCTTGTCACACAGGCCAACTGTACACTGCGTCAAAATAAGGGTGGACAGCAGGGCAAGGGAGGGGATTGTCCCCCTCTATTTTAACCTCATGGGGCCCCATCTGGAGTACTGTATTCAGGCCTGCAACCCACAGTAAAGGAAGGAAGCAGAACTGTTGAAGTGGGACGAGAGGAGGGTGACAAAGACCATCAAAGTGCTGAAGCACCTCTCCTATGAAGAAAAGTTGAAGGGTTGAGCTTATTTAGCTTGTGGAAGTGAAGGCTCTGGGAGCTGGGAGCAATGGCTGACACACCAAAAGGCTGTGTTACCATTCAACAAGGCCTGAACAGGCTGGAGAGTTGGGCAGGGTGGAACCTGGTGAGGTTTAACAAGAGCAAGTGTAGTTCTTGCACCTGGGGAGAATTAATCACATGCATCAGTACAGGTTAGGGAATGACCTGCTGGAGAGGAGCTCTGCGGAGCAGGACCTGAGAGTCTTGATGGATAACAGTCTGGCCATGAGCCAGCAGCATGCCCTTGCAGCCAAGAACAGTGGTATCCTGGGGTCCATTAAAGAGAGAGTGGCCAGCAGATCAAGGGAAGTGATCCCCCCCCTCTACTCTGCCCTGGTGAGGCCACATTTAGAACACTGTGTGCAGTTCTGGGCTCCCCAGTTCTAAAAAGACAGGAATCTCCTAGAAGGAGGCCAGCAGAGGGCCACAAAGATGACTAAGGTTCTGCAGTATTTCCCATATGGGGAAAGGTGAGTAACCTGTTTACCCTGAGGAAAAGAAGACTGAGAGGAGATCTGATTCATATTTATAAATATCTGAAATGTTGACAATTTATGGGCTGGTTTGACTCAGTTCTGCGACTAGCGGGGCGGAGGGATTTCACGAATCTGTGCCACTGGAAAAGGGAAACAGGGGACCCCGAATAATTAAAAACAGCGGCAATGATATAATTTACTAAAACTAGTTTACTAAATATGGTATTGGAATGCAAGATAACACACTATAATACAATATAATTCGAATTGAAGCTCATAAATCAAATATGATGAGAGTATATGAAAGCTGCAGGCCTTACACTAGTGTTGAGGCAATGTATGTGGTCAGGATGAGCAGTAGCAAGGAGAGCCTGACAATCAAAAAGAGGGATGTCAGGTGACCTACCAAGGTCTTATGTCTGTTCCCCCTGAGCAGAAATGATAACAGCACAGTGAACAGTCTTCTGGGGAATGCAGTTCTTCTCTTCTGGGACGGGTACCCGGAACTGGAGCATTAACACTTTAACTGCCAGTGCACTACATGATGTTACGATGTGGAATACCAATAACAAAAAATCATAAAACCATGACATGGAACTTTTTGGACTTTAAGGTTCCTTCCTTTATAAGCTGCTGTATGATTCTATGATTCTATGAATCTATACTGATTTTAGCTAGTGGGACAGTTAATGACTATCTCAAAATGACTTACAATGAGAATAATGAAATGCTTCCAAGCTTTGATAAGTAGGATTTATTAGGATTTTAAAGTGTGTTCATTATTAGAATAGACAACAAGAAAAGTTGTATTAATATGATTATCAGTTCTATGTACTACTTGCAGGCCTTATGTTTATAGCCTATACGAAAGTAGGAACAATGAAATATCATACTCCCTGTACTGCTTACCTGAATAAGACTTGCATAAGTCCCCAAAATATCACGGAAGGTCATTATCACATATCAAAGATTCTCACAATGTTTATATTTGATGGTAGAAATACCTACGGAATATTAAACATCCAAATCTTTCAACAGAAATTATCCTTATTTAGTAAAACCTTTATCAGCTGTATCTTAGGTATAAAAGAAATTACAAGCACTAAGACACATCCATAGGGTAAATCCACAGCTGTACCTGCCTTCTGCAAGAGAATATTAATCAAGAAAAGTTTTAACCTTATCAAACGGAATAGTGAAAAGGCATTTTCCATTACAAGTTACACAAAGCTGAACAGGGTGAAGAAGAGAAAACCTTAAGTCTTCAGATTTAATCAGATGTATTATTTCTGCAAGTTCATAATACTTCTGAAGTACCTTAAGTTTCAAATCAAAGAACATACAATTTAAATTGGATTTACCAAACAAAATTAACATCTGCCTAAATTTTCCATGTGGTACTGACATGGCTTGTCTTGAAATATGAGTTGGTGTTATTTATGAAACAAATCAATTTTGAGACAGCTATTCTAGTGCTGTTAGTATTCAGTAAATCACATTACAATGAACGTATGAGCACATTTTATATGAGATTTGATCATATGTATTTGGAAATGTAGAGTGAAGTAAAATGCATGCATGTACAGAAACAGGATTTAGGTCTTACAATCAAAGCAAAGAATTTTAAGGGGAAAATTTTATCTGATTTCCATTCTACATGAATTCTACCAGGCTACACACCTTCAGAAACGTAACATTCATTTTGTGAATCGGGCTCTTAGAACAGTTTTAAGGCATATTTTAGTAATGCATTGTATTAAGCCAAATTCCAAAATTCAAACTACAGTCCAGAAAACTTTATGGCAGGCTGTTTTATGAACAATTATGAGTGTACATTTAACATTCACAACATGTACATAATATGGCTAAAGGCAGGTTATGCTTATTTTTACCTTGTTACAGAATTTTTAAAAACATACCTGGACAATACTAGATCAGGATGTAGCCACATCCATACTCCATGCTATATCTGGAAAAGCACAATACTTTAAAATAGATCTCATTAGAATGAATGGCAGGCTCCTTCCCACCCTCTTCTCATGCTGTCCAATGTTTTGAACATGAATTTGCTTCTCTAATATAACATTGCATCTGAAATTTAAACATAATGAACAAAAATGCCCTACTTATGCAATGGATTTGCAGGTGAAGTTTGCTGTCAAAGACATAAACAGGAATATACAAGCAGATCAAAGAGTATAATAGCTCAGAAATCCACACTTCCAACAAGCATATTTCATTATCTAATTGGTAAGGAAAAAAATCCCATTACTTTTCCTAAGATTGTCTGAAACTTCCTAAGTGTAGATCTTCAGGAAAGTAGACAAAACCCTACATAATACACTTCTACACAAAAATATTTTTGATAGCTATGTAAAGCAGCCTGGAGACAAGATCAGCAGTGGAGCCCCAGTTAATCTTGTGTGATGGCACTAGATCCACAGCTAATTTGGAAGGAAAATATCCCTTAAAATTTGAGTCACAAATTATGCTGGCATATATCCCACGGCCACAGGAGAGATGCAGCTAAAATTTGAACACAACTGTTTATGAAATAAGCAATATCTTGTCTATCCAGAATGGGCAGCTGTGAAATCAGTGTGCTAGAAGCCTACTGGAAATATGAAATGGTAGTGAATTAGATGTGATTTCAGAACAAGATGCATTGCCAAAGGTGCTGATCTCAAGTATGTTCCAAGATTTGGAAATGGACAACTTCTGGGCTTCAGGCCCAATCCAACTGGTATCTGAGCATGAGTATTTGTGAGTCAGCACAAAGTTGCCATACAAAGAGGAAAAGGTAAGGAAAATGAAACCAGAATGAGATTCCACTCACTCAGTAAATGATCTCACAAATTGGTACAAGTAAAGATGACTATGTGAGACACAGTGTGGCTTATGGAGCTTCTTGTCACGGCAGAGAACAGTATGGAAAATCCTTACATTTTCTGGAGAAGGAATGGAGGAAAGCATCAAGGTAACAAGGTGTCCATCATCAGTGGCAAAAGTAAATAATCTAACAAAGTAAATACTCTAACAAAAGGAGAACAATGGAATCTGCAACTTCTCCTACAGCCCTAAATGTTCCCATTGAGTTTTTCTCTGAAAATGAAGAAGTAGTATGAAAGAGAATTATTGAAGCAAAGTCAGTGTAAATAAAAATCATTTCCATATTTCGCTCTGTTCATTCTATATCCTTTTCTCACTTTTTCTTCATGTATTCTTCCCATTCCTTTTAGCTGCTGCCTAGCAAGACTCAGTTCTAAGGATTCTGTTCAGCTACCTTATTAATTTATTTGGATGGTTTTGTTTGTTTGTTTGTTTAAATTTGGTTTTATTTTTTCCATAGTACAGTGAGTATTCATTATAATGCCCAGTAAGAAAATACAAACCATGGTTTTGCTCCTGCTAGGTAGGATTCTTTTCCCAAAGTTTTATGTGTATACAGGTTTTCTCAAGGTACCATTTTCCCATAGGATGATTTCAGCAGCAAAGTCAGCTGAAGATGTTTGTCCCCTTTACCATTAGTTCTCACATCTACCCTAAAGTCTGTACACGCTTACCCTATGAAGATTCATTGTTGTGGGGCCATATCATAACACGACCAGTTTAATGATATGGTTTACAAAAAGCAGATTTTATGTCAGCAAAAGGAATATATTTAAAGCACATTTTATTATCAAGTTTTGGAAGTTCTCAATCTCTATTTGCAGTAATTATATTATAAACTAGTTAACAATATTATTGCGCTTTAAAAAACATACTATATTAAACATAGTTAAGCATTCTCTGTAAAACAGTGACTACCCTCAGGTCTCTAGAAAACAAAATATAAAATTAGGCTTTTCCTTTATTTACACTGTTTTCATTAAGATTGTTTGGAACTAAGGGCATTTGTTCTTGAACTTCCAAGCACAAAAACCTTTGCATTTTGAAACTCCTTTGATGACCAGAGTTCTTGCCTACTCTGAAGAAGCTGAACAGCCAGAATTGACAGCTCAAACTGAGGTTCCTAGGCAGAACATCTAGGACTAGTGACTAGGTGAAAAGCATAAAGCATTCATGTATTAAGTCAATATTTTAGAGAACATAGATGGACAGCAGAATCTAGAAAACAAGTTGAAAAATCATTTTCTTGAGATTAAAAATAGATTTATAAAAACTTTCATGAAAGAGAATTAAAAAAAAAAAAAACCCACAGAGAGTCAACATTTTGCCTTGGAGTTCATGTGGTGGATGCCCCATCCTTGAAGGCATTGAAGGTCAGGCTGGACTAGGCTTTGGGCAACCTGATCTAGGTGTTCATTGCAAGGGAGTTGGACTAGATGACCTTTTATGGTCCCTTCCAACTCAAACGATTCTACGATTCTATGAACTATCACAGCACTGCCTTGGCTTGCTGAGCTTTCCAGCTTTCTACCAGGAAATTCAAAGTAGGGAGACTGCTGATCTGGGAGCATGGCCATTTGCAATTCTGGAATCTCGGCTGCAGCCCTTGAGGTCAGGCACAAAAACAAATTTTGGGGGTCTGTTAGATTTTCAGCTGGGATGTGAATGGAGTGCATGGATCTTTCAAAAACACATAACAGTTCCCTAATGTTATCTGCAGCACGTTTCCTTTCTGCAGTGTAACCACTGCTTTAACAAAACTCATTTTTAAAAAAGATATGCCACATAAATTTTTGCAATATATACAGCTATGGAAGGGAGAGTGCTCTGCCTGCAAGTGCAAAATCTTGCACCTGGATCAAGGCAACACGCATTGCCAAATACAAGCTGGGGGATGAAAGGATTGTGCACAGCCCTGCCGAGAAGAACCTGGGGGTACCAATGGATGGGAAGCTGGACATGAACCAGTGGTGTGCCCTCACAGCTGAGAAAGCCAACCATATCCTGGTCTGGATCAAAAGAAGTGTGACCAGCAGGGCAAAGGAGGAGATCCTGCCCCTCTACTCTGCACTGGTGAGGCCTCACCTGTAGTACTGCATCCAGATCTGGAGTCCTCAGTATAGGAAAGACATGGATCTTTTGGAGCACATCCAGAGGAGGGCCACAGAGATGATCCAAGGAATGGAACACTTCTCCTGTGAGGACAGGCTGAAAGTTCTGGGGCTGTTCAGCCTGAAGAAGAGAAGGATCCAAGGAGACCTGATAGTAGCTTTTCAGTATCGAAAAAGGAGCTACAGGAAAGAAGGGGACAGACTCACAGGGTCTGTTGTGGTAGAACAAGGGGAAATGGTTTTAAGCCTAAAAAGGGTAGATTTAGGTTAGATGTAAGGAATAAGCCTTTTAGAGTGCAAGTGGTGAGGCACTGGAACAGGTTGCCCAGAGATGTGGTAGATGCCCCATCCCTGGAGACTTTCAAGACAAGGCTGGACCAGGATCTGGGCAACCTGATCTAGCTGGTGCTGTCCCTGTTCATTACAGAAGAGTTGGATTAGATTACCTTTAAAGGTCCCTTTGAGCTCTAAGGATTCTATGATTCTGTGCTTCTATGATTCTGAGACAGGACTGACAAAATTAATCAGTTCCATCAACAATTTGTTTTTCCCTGAGTCCTGCCAGTCTCAGTGGTCCCCCTCCTGTCTGACACCTCAGAATTTTCAGGGAAGCCAAATTGTAAAAATGGTTTTGTGCTATACTCTGTGTCTACAGCACACAGAGCCACAGGCTCTCCAGGCTCATACCAGCCATTAGGAAATGATCTGGTTTTAATACTTAAATTAAATAATGACTTATCCATTTATGTGAAATTTATTACTTCATATTTGAGATACAAGATCTAAATTTACTTAAGTAATGTTTTATTAATTTTTAAAAATTACTTGAAAGAGTAACAAATTCCACTTTCAATTTAAATAATTTAATTCCTTAACTTAGTAATTGTTTTACTTTACATCAAAAAGTGTAAGAAACTCACAGTTATCTCATGCTGGGAAATAGCTTTTACCTTAAAAGAAACAATATTTAAATATTTAAATATTAAGGTCACTTTGTGTGTTTGTCCCACATGGCAAGATTTCGGTAGCAGTGGGCTAAAGGGGTGGCCTTTGTAAGAAGAGTCCAGAAGCTGTTCAGTGTTAGAAAAGAGTCAGTTCCAATCAGCCCAAGAGGGGACCTGTCACTGGCCAAAGCCAAGCCACTGAGCAACATTTGTGAGAGCAGATTTAAGAAAAGGAGAAAATGCTGCACAAGAGCAGCTAGGAGAAAATGAAGAGAGACAGTCCTGCAGACATCAGTGTCAGTGAAGGAGGAGGGCAGGAGGTGCTCCAGATACAGAGCAGATCTCCATATGTAGCCATGGAGGACACCACAGTGCAGCAGCAGATGAGGCCTGAAGGAGGTACAGCCCATGAAGAGCACCTGCAGAAGTAGCCCCAGGCAAGAGCTACAGCTCATGGAGAGGAGCCCACAGTGAGGCAGGAGGGCTGGGAACCTATGGGGATACATGTGTAGCAGCTCCTGAAAGATGGGCTCCATGGTACAGAGCCATGTTGGAGCAGTTCTTGAAGAGCTGCAGCCTGCAGGAAGCCCGTGCAGGATCAGCTGGGGAAGGACTGCAACCTGTGGAAAGGATCCCATGTTGGAGTAGGGGCAGAGTGTGACCATGAAGTAGCAGCAGATACAACACATTGTGGGCTGACCACAACACCCATTTCCCACTCCCCTGCAGCACTTCGAGTCGGAAGTAGAAGGGAGTGGTTGGAGAAGGAAGTCATTTTCAGTTTGTTTTTAGCTCTCACTTCTCTAATCTATTATCAATAAGCAGTAAATTACAGTAATCTCTCGTATGCTGGTTTGCTTATGACAGTAATTGGTGACTGACCTCCCTGTCCTTATATCAGCTCAAGAGCTTTTTTTCATCTTATTTTCTCTGCCTGTTCTTCTGAGGACAGAGAGTAAGAGAGCAGTGTGGTAGAACTGAGCGCATTCGTACCAGTGTGAAACCATTACACTCTGCTGCCTCAAAACAGAGAATAACCATGCAACTATTATACATTTTATTCCACAAAACGCATTGTCGTTTATCATTGTCTAAATATAAAGTTTTAGTTGATATGAGATATCCAAATAATTAAGTTATACACCATTTCTGTCCAGCTAGTGATAACTGTAACATGGAGAAACCAAGTGATATTAACTTGGAAAAGCAGAAGGTGGAACTCTGGACCTCTGCATACAGTCCATAAATAAAGATGGCCAACAGGTGAAAATGGGATTATAAATAAATAAAACAAGAGATCATACCTTCCTTCCATGGTAAAACTTTGTTGCCTTGAATGCTATTTGAGGAACCTGTCTACCCCTTGTGCATTCTGTTACCCTCTCCATGAGCACAGCTACACTCACCTCAGAAACAGTGACCTGAGAAAGAGGTCAAAGCCAAGAGCAACAAGTATAATAAAAATTACAAAATAATTTCCTTAAGAGGAAATAACCCTTCTTTTAAAAGAATGGAAAGTTCATGGAGGTCTTCAGCCCATAGAGAGGTTCCTCTGCTGGAGCACGGGAAATGCATGAGGATGAAGGAATGGCAGTGAGTAACCATTATGGACTGACTGACAGTCTCACTCCCCATCCAGTCTGCATTCTCTGAGAGCTGGGAAGGAGGTAGAAGAATCAGAAAAGGAGTAAATTTAAGCCTGGGAGAAGCGAAAGGATGAGGTTCAGTGAAGTGATTTTAGTCGTTTTGTGTTTATTTCTCACTATCCAATTATTTTAACTGGTAACAAAATAAATTAATTTTCCCGAAATCTGTTTTGCCCATAGTAATTGGTAAAGTGATCTCTCTGTCTTTATCTTGATCTATGAGATTTTTTTTTCCATGTTATTTCCTCCCCTCTTCTTGTTGAGGAAGGAGGGTAAAAGAGTAGCTGCTTCAGTGTCTGGCTGATGGCAAAACCCACTACATTGGCCCAGGAGGTCTCTGATTCACTGAATACTGGCACGGTATTATATATGTCAAAAGAATCTCATGTGGCTCATGTCTGAAATGGGAACACTAGACTAATCCATTCAGCCTTCCCAGTGGAATACTGGAACAACCACATATCCTTTCAGTGTTGCTCTGCTTGGTGATATGACATGTAGATTTAATATCAGCTGTAGTAGGTGGAAGAAAAGGAGGCTAGATTTACCTCATAAGAGGCAAAACTAGCTCCCACAAGTGTTTTATCCTTCCAGTGTTTTGCATTAGCACATAAACAAAGTCAACTTCTAGAGGAAACATACTGTAAATAAATAAGTAAATAAATAATAAAATATCCTGGCCCAGCAAAAGATGTGTTTGACAAAATCATCTGTACTTCTCTCCTTGCACAAAGACAAAATAAGTAAATAAGTAAATAAATAAATAATCAGTGATGATCAAACAGTGATTTTAGCCCAAATCTGTGAATATAGCTGCAGATGTAAAGAAAAGGACACATTTTGCTTTTACTCAGATGAGTAACCTCAACATTTGGGGCAATGTTAAATTACTCAAGTCCTGGAAGTGTACTGGTACCTTCCAGCAATTCTTCCTGCATTTTCAGAAGACACACATAACTTCTTATTATGCAATGCAAAGGAATCAACAAGAACAAAGACTCAGGATAAACGAATGAAAGGCATATAGGTGAAATAAAGGGAAAGGAGGTACAAATATTAAAAGATGGATGCAGAAGGGTCAGAAGGATGCACATGTTTTCTAGACAGATGTGTAAATTTTTGAAGGGGAAAAATACACGTATTAAGACTAGATAATGTAAGAATTAGGGCTACATTCATTCTTAAATAATATAGTGATAGCTTCATCCTATTGACTAGATATAATTTTCTGCCAAATCTGGAAATCCAAAAGCTAAAGACAATCAGGTCTGATCCTGAAGATTTCAACAAATTAAGCCAGACAGATCTCATATGCTTAAGAAGCAGAGCATGCATTGACATAAGAAAAATGGCAGGTTAAATAAGGAAGGGCAGGTTAAATAAAGCCAAATAATGTAGGGTTTGCATTGTAAAGGTAGTTCAAAATGGTAATGTCATGCATATTGTGAAGCCTGCTTTTTGAATCTGCAGGTGCACCTTGTCCTGAATGCAAATAGTGTGCAAGCAAGAACAGTACCAAGGGCTTATGAAGAAAAGAAAGTATCCTTTATTGCAGAATTTTTGCTATGACAAAATTTGTGATTTTCTGCTTTTCTAGCTCAATACAGTGTAATATATAAAACTTAAATGAAATTCTGTCTATTACTTGTTACAGCATCTAGGCAGAAGAAAGAAAATCATTTCACTGCACAGTGTCATGGGAAGTCAGAGAATTAGTGTTAATAACATAACAACAGATACTCATGAAAAATGTTTACATAATCAATCTGCTCATTTTTCACAATAAATTCCTAAATCAACAGTCAGGAAAGCACCAGCTTGAGAAGAATAAATGGTAATTATTCTGTTTTTCTGGATGATGTCTTTTACTAGAACTTAAGAAACAAATGATATGAACAAATTATGTGCCGTCATATAACATTCACCCCCACCAGTAAGTAGTTGCTCTGGTGATGCTCTGCACCATAATTCCAAATTTGAACAAACAATTATCATGTTGAATTGTAAGTCAACTATATCCAACTAATCTCCAGTTACCTGTCTACATTTTCTAGTTTGGTTAGGTGAAATATGTAAAATCTCTAAAAAAAAAACTTTAGAAAAAAAATAATAAAATTAAAAGGCACTGAAGAAAGGTGTGCTTTTATGCTAAAGTCATTCCAGTGAACACCTGTGAGCTGTTGAGCTTAATTGGGCTACATCTGCTTCTGATTTTGTGAATTCTGACTGATTATCCATTTGTATACCAGATTGCATTGTCTCTTTCTTCTTTCTTTCCATATTTCTTTCGAGGTACAGTTTATACAGAATGATATATCTGGGAAATGAGCAAGTGAAAAAACTGCTAGTTGTGTACTTCTCAAAGAGAGACACTCTAAAAGCAGACAAATTAACCAATTTAGTTGTTATGGTTTCAATAAGAATAACCCTGGATTATGATATGTGACTGTGATGTCATTATACTGACCTCCCCAAAGATCAACAGTACTGGATATTCAAAGCCATATACAATAAAAACACCAAGGAGAAATTGCAGTTTCTAGATGAAACATCCCTGCCCTGCTTTTTAAAAACAGGGGTCTCATTACCTTCTTCACAGAAATTTCACCTGCCATCACAAGACAGTAAAAGGCCAGATCAAGTCCTGAAATATCTACTTATTTTATTCAACATGAGTTATACTGATTCATTGCACCAAAAATCCTGACTTCCAGGATCAGACACTTACCGCATCTTTATGAGCCAGACAAGTAGTGAATCATTATCTCAACAAATTTGGAAAAAGAGAAAAATAGAATATCACAAGACTGACCATGAGCAATACTTTGCAAGTTCAAGTTTTCAAGCCCCAAATCCTGTTCTGTTACTGTTAGTCCTATTAAACTGCTCCTAGGGTTATTCTGCTCCTAGGGTTCCTAGAATTTTGCTTTTGCTCAACTCAGACCTTCTCCTTCCTGGGATTCTCTGTGTTAGTTCCATTACAAATGCCTGGGACTCAACCAACCTGTATTCCCAGAGCACACAAATATCTGGAGAGTCAGACAACCCATGTAATGTGGACAATTTTGTTTAGAGAGGAAGACCAAGTTGCATCTACGTACATGATTATAACCAAGTAGGTTGAACACTTATATGATAGGTGAGAAATTCACATTCACTATCCTATGCAATGCTAGGGAGTTCAAACTGATGTTCCCTATATCTGTACAAAACTACCCTGATCAGTGAGATGAGAGGTATACCATACATGGTATCTCGTGCTTCTCAAAGCAGGAGTGAAAATAGAAGAACTCGTGGTCTTTCAGGAGTGACAACAGAAGAACTCAAGGATTTATTTGTGAGAAAAATGAGAAAAGTGGAGGTTCAAATATAGAATAAGAATTTCAGAATCAGTATTTGTTTATATCTGTGTGCGCTGAATTCGAGAATAATATTACAACTGATATTTAATCAGAGAATGACTTGGCTTGGAAGAGACCTTAAAGATTGTCTAGTTCCAACCCCCAAGCAGCACTGAATGTTTTTGAAAAGACCGCTTTAACTATTATATATTTATTTATTTGAGAAAAAGTGACAGCAAGTTCTCAGGCAGACAGGAAAAGTCAGACATTACATTATGCATTATTTAAATAGGCATGTAGGAGAGAAGTGGGAAACAAAATGTTGTTGCTTTTTTCAAATGACAGAAGATCTGCAGCCTGGAGAGAGTTCAATTTTCACCTGACAGGGGCTCAGGGGTGGGGTAGAAATTAGTCTTAAATGTCAAAATATTTTATTAGCTTTTTGTTTGCAGAATGTAGATGAGTTCAATTTATCTGGAATACAAGAAAAACAAGCTGGCTATTTTTTTTCCAGAAACTTCAGCTAACACATTGTTCTCCAGGAGTTTTCTCACTGTCAACAAGAATAATCTGTCTGCTTAGATACGTTCTTTGTTTTTTCCAAATGATTATTCTTTTTTTTTTTCTTTTTTAATAATAAATCTTTATTCCAAAGTTGATTTTTAAAAACTGTATTGCCTTAGTAAGTTGCTATAGATGCTGAGGAATAGCGTTTTAACTATTTTCCAGAGCAGGAAGGATTCAAAAGGAAATGGGGTGACAAAAAAAAAAAACAAACAACAACAAAAAAAAACCTTGTAGTGTGTTCAAAGGAAAAAAAATAGCTTTCTTTTATTTTAAAATAATATTTAATAGTGGGTTTTAATAAAAAAAAAAAAGTTCATCTACTGTTTGTTTCTTTTAAATTCATTAATTTAAATATGGCATGTTATTGTCAACAATACAGTAAATTGAAATGATCTTTAAAAGATATTTTCAATACATTAAAAAAAAAAACAAAAACACTTCCATTGCATTCATTTCTGGTCTTTTATTTAACAAACTGGGTCAGGTCATTTTTTTTTATTTTTTCTTTCACTCTTTTGTAATTGCTCCATATCTGAAACATTAACTAAAATGTAATTGTGCTGGAAAACAGAAATCTGCAAAGAAGTTGAACAACATTTCTGGGAAAAAATAAGTTTAAAATCATATGGACCCTGTAATTACTGGTAATGTCTCCTTCCATTTCCATATGGCAAAGGTCTTATTATACTATTATGGCATTTGTCATAACATCTTGTTTTGAAAAAAATTCAAACATCAACAGTACCCGTGGCTAGAAATTTATCAAGTTAAATATAATCTTTTATAAAATTTTAAAATAAAACTTTATATTTTTTCTGACAGAAAAGAAAGATAACAAATTTTTCAATTTTGGCGAGGGCAAATAAAAAATCCAAGACTACCTTTTACTTGACTTATGTACTGGGAAGACGCTGAAAACACTAATTAGTCATTAATGAAGTTCAATTTGTTGTTTTAATACCTCAGAGAAAAAAAAGGCTGTTAAATTTTGTTATTGTTTGTCTAACAGTGGAGTTACAAGTCCTCAGCTCAGACTCCTCTTGTGCTAGGAATTGCAGAAATAATAATTAAAAAAAAAAATTCTACCTCAAATTAATCATAAAATTAGAGTACAGTAAGTGACATAAGTAAAGCAATGAAAATGACAGTAGTCAGAGAAAAGCTGTGTCTTACCGTACTTGTCCTGAAACCAATTATATATGAGCACTATATTTACCTTTATCTCCAGATGGACAAGTGGGTTAGTTCAATCCAAAGTCCTATGGTTTCCTTTCATTCAAATGTTTTTTTGTATTCCTGTTAGTAGAAGAATCTTAATCAAATGCAAACACAATGCTGACTAATTATAATTTGTCATAACAAATGCAGTAACCTAAGTAAAAGAACTCCCAGCTGATTTATGCACATGAAGGAAATGTTAGTTTTATTTACTTATTTTACTATTATTCAGTTATGTCTCTTCTTGCAGCTTTGGTTATCATCATATGAGCTGTAGCTTCTGGGGATATATGTTTAGAACTACTAGTTGAAAAGTAGCCCTTATGATTGAGAAGTTTAAACAAATAAGGAATTCTGACGAATTTGACAATCTGCATGAGAAAAAGCTGTACAGTAGAAAATAGCACAAAACAGAGAAGAAAATAAGGATACCATAGCTAATGTAAGGAAAGAGATTGTACAGGTTTCCTGCAGCTGAACATAGTAAAATATTTGATGAAGCAAGAACTACTTTATTCTTTAAAATAAGAAAAAAAGCCAGTTATGAATACTATGAAGCTAAACAAATGGTTTTTAATTAGTAAACAGACTGAAATGAAAACATGTAAAAACAGAAGCAGCTTTTGAGACTGGAATTTGACTTAATGTTTGACAGACTCAATATTAGAGATGTTATATTCTAAAATTAATTAAATTGTGAGTATACGGATTACTAAAGATTTTGGATATTTTCTGTCGATGTACAGTGTTACCAACACTGAAGTACACTCTTTAAAATGGAGTGAAATTCGCTACCCTTTCCCACTGCCAGATTTTTCTTAAAGCTATAGTGTATTTTTCCCTGATTAGTTTTTTTCAAAATGCCTCTGGCCACCTTCAGACCATGAGGCAGCTACAGTGTGGCTGATTCCCACAGATGTATTAAGATGAGTTTAATAGTCACGAAGCAAGCCTTGATACATTGCATGATATTGTAAAACATCCCTTCATCTATCAACTGAGAGTTGGTGGTGGTTACAAGCCTCTATCTTCCTCTGCCTCCCTACATTAATTCTGCTTCTGCATCACCAATATCAATCCAAATTACCATCATTTTTCCACCTGAACGGTGGAATATGTACCTCCAATTTCTCTTTAACATAATGGTGGACGAGAAGCTGGACATGAGCCAGCAGTGTGCGCTTGCAGCCCAGAAGGCCAACTGTGTTCTGGGCTGCATTAAAAAAGGAGTGGCCAGCAGGGAGAGGGAGGTGACTGTCCCCCTCTACTCAGCTCTTGTGAGGCCCCATCTGGAGTACTGTGCCCAGGTCTGAGGCCACCAGTACAGGAAGGACATGGAACTCTTGGAGCAGGTCCAGAGGAGGGCCCCTAAGATGGTCAGAAGGCTGGAGTACCTCTCTTATGAGGAAAGGTTGAAGGAACTGGGCTTGTTTAGCTTGGAGAAGAAAAGGCTCCGGGGAGACCTCATTGCAGCCTTCCAGTACTTGAACAGAGCTTATAAACAGGAGATAGAACTGCTGTTTACGAGGGTGGATAGCAATAGGATGAGGGGGAATGGTCTTAAACTGGGACAGGGGAGGTTTAGGTTAGATATTAGGAGGAAGTTTTTCACTCAGAGGTTGGTGACACACTGGAACAGGTTGCCCAAGGAAGTTGTGGATGCCCCATCCATGGAGGCATTCAAGGCCAGTCTGGATGTGGCTCTGGGCAGCCTGGTCTAGTGGTTGGTGACCCTGCACATAGCGGAGGGGTTGAAACTTGATGATCATTGTGGTCCTTTTCAACCCAGGCCATTCTATGATTCTATGATCATGGCCTTAAGTTGTGCCAGGGGTACAATTCAGTTTGGGTCAGTTTGGATATTAGGAAAAATCTCTTCTCAAAGAGTGGTGAAGCATGGGAACAGGCTGCCCAGGTAGATGGTGGAGTTACAATACCGGGTGGTTTTCAAGAAGAGGGTAGATGTGGTGCTTAGGGTCATGGTTTACTGGACATGGTACTGATGAGTTGATGGCTAGACTAGCTGATTTTAGTGGTCTTTTCCAACCTTAATGATTCTGTGATTCTTAGTGTGGAAATTAAAGTAGCCAGAATTATTTGCAACTTTTTCAATTTTTTCAGTAATTTACACAAAATAAAAGTGATAAAAAGGAGAGCTGATACATGTTGTAAGTTCTTTTTGTCATTTTCCTGTAGGAGGATTGTGCTAGATCACTTTCAAACAGAAAGGATTTGAACCTGAGTGATACCTTTTGTTCGTTAATTCCCCTCTCTACTGTGCTGCCAAATGAAACGAGCGCTGGGTAGGGAGAAAAACAGAAACATCCACTGTTGGTTGATTCTGTTTCCTGAATCTAGACTGTTTTTGTCTCGGCTTCTTTAAAAAGTACCCCACATAAATCCATCAGTGTAAAAGAGACATTTCGCACAGCCCTAAATAATTTTCTTGATATAAGCCCCAATGTTCCTCCGAGTTATACGCCAATTACAAGAAAATCTTCCTTCTCTAATTCTACTCTAATGTTATCCTTCTTTTTGGTCCCTAACACAATACAGCTTACATTTTCACTCTTCAGGATGGGAATTGTCTTCTTCTATAGTGGTAATTCCATTGCACAATGGAGTTGCAGTCTTCTCTGTGCCACCCTGAGAAAAAAAAAAAAATAGAGGGTGTTTTGACATTTTTATTTGTGTTCAAAAATATCATAAACACAAAAGAAATATTCCTTTACAGAATATGCATCTGGAATCAAATAGAGATTTCAAGACAGAAAAACAGAAGAGTACCAAAGCTCAGCTGTGGGAGTTTTTTTTACCACCCATGAGAGGATGATTTTGAATTGTACTGCCCTAAGAGCTGCCTCAACTACAGTTAAAGAGAAATACTAAATGCAAACAATCAGCAAAATATCTTAACAGATGAATACTGTGATTAGGGGCATATACTATATATAAACATATTACTTTCATCTGATCTGGCATACTAGCTAATAGGGACTAGAAATAATCATAAGCTGAGATGCTTGTGGATAGATTGTGACCTCATTAATCACTGTAATGGAGATACTGGTAGTTCCCTGCAGTGAGTCATTATAGAAGTGCATCAAATAACAAACAATGACAGCTAGCTAGTAGTGAGTGAAGTCTGACAGATGCTCAATAAATTCAAAACTGGCACATTTTTGTGACTAAAAAGTAGGTCTGAAGGCTTTTGGGGTTCTGACAGTCCTTCTCCAGGGCACCAATCTGGGTCATAAAAGTTAGCATCCAGTTTAAGCCCTTTGAATATAAAGGAAAAGATAAAAGCTTAATCCTCTCTAGAAGAATCAAATTGCAATATGCATGAGGTTCAAAATACCAGTGACACTTACTAGTTTACTACCGTCAGGAATGCTGCATCATTTCTAGTCTGCCACCACACCATGCTGTGCACCACCACAACATATTTTATGCTAATGTGATGAGACATCACACAGTTTGATATGATGTGGAACAACACAGTGGTGAAAACTTATGGACCAACATAATTACTTTCAGATAAGAATTATTAACTCAGCTGGCAGAACTCTGATCTAAATGTGCATGATCTGAAGATAAATAAATAGATTAGATAGATTTACTGAGAACAATTTACAAAAATGGATATTCCATTGTGTATGACTCTGCACACAGCTCTATTTAAAGTGCTTCTCCCTATACAATAGTACATGCATGTATTAATCTCCCTCCTGATCTTTTCACAACTGCTTTTATTAACATTTGCTTTTTTTGCTGGTTTTACCCTTTATAATTAATTAAAACAAACATTTTGGGGTGCGTTTGTTTTTTAAGTAGCTGAATTGGCTAACATTGTGTTAATGAAATAACTCTCTTCGGAAAGAGCATTATTGAAGGAGTAATCACAAAACTCGTAATTAAAAATAGATGCCTGGGTCCTCAGTGAGAGTAAAGCAGTTTTAAACTCTGGAACAGAGCCGGTTACCTCTCCTGCAGGATTGTCCCTGGAGTGCTCATGACCCGTTTATTGAGGAAGCTACACTGGACCAGGGAAATACAGCAAAAGAAATATTACAAAATGGGCTTGCAAATAACCGCACTTGCCAACTAATTTGGCTCATAGTTCTTGCTAGCATTGAGGAGAGAAATATTTTATTCAAAATTCAAAAACCAAAAACATAGACATAATCTGTGCAGGCATAAATATGAAAGAGGAAATAAGAATATAGGTGCTGTGCTTTCAAAATCTGAATAAAGGAAAGGAAAGGCTATATTAGTGTAGGAAGCCAGCATAAACATTGAGCAGCAGTAGCAGAAGAGATAAGCCACAGAGCAAAGTGTTACTACTGCAAGAATTCAAGAGGGACACGTTTCCTGGAAGATGTTGATGACCAAGGATGCATCTAGTAATTCTGCTGATTGTCTGAGTGCAGCTAAGCACTGACAGAATAGATGACCTTTTAGTTTCATCTGGTTTAGAATACTTAATGGAGCAGTAAGATGTTGTTCTCTAAAAGCCTAAAGAAGAGACCTGGCACAAACACATCCAGTACAAGACAAAGACCACTGTGCACACTTACGCTTTTAAGAATATGAAATAGCTGGTGACAGCATGCTGCTAAGTGAAGAACACAGTATTCAATCCATGCCCTTCTTTGGCAGATATATAGAAGTGATCTACTGTTAACAGGAGGGAGAAATGACACAGCAGCTTTGTAAGGACTCTGGTGTTTAGACACAGAACAAAAGAGATGAAGAAAACACACATTTAGGTTCAAGTTTCCTATTAAAAATGTCCTGAGTTTGAATTGCATGGTTTGAATACGACAAGAGAAAATTGAATGAAAGCTAAACAGCCAACAAATCTGCTTATGATATTCAAAAGGCATTTGCTAAATCTGGGATCCATAGAAAAGGATATCCTGCATTAGGCTAAGGGAAGTCAGCAAAATAGTTAAAATAACCTACTGTTTTCTATGCATGTATATTACCTCTATCTGCCATTCCCTATACTCAAAGAATAATCTACTTAAAACATACTTTTAAGGGAAGCAGTATTTCAAATCTAGAATAGACTAATGGACAGAGAACAAAATTATATTGCTTATCTTTTTTTTTTTTTTTTTTTTTTTTTTGCTCATTAACTCCAGACTTTTCTTCTTAAAATATGTATTAAGGAAAAAAAAAAAATACATCTTCCTATCACCTACTCTAAGCCCTGTAGTATTTTCATCAGCTGCATTGCAAAATAACTGTAAATGATAGAGTGGTTACGGATTTTTTTAAGCAGACTGTTATGAGAATTAGTTGACCCCATCCCCTTTTGTCAATAAAATAGGATATTACCAAAAGGCAGCCCTTGCAATCACATCTGAATTGGTTTTCAGGCTTCACAGAAAGGTCAATTCAAACAGTGGCAAACATCACCTTGGTAGGCACCAGTGCCTACCTCCAATTTGGAAAAGCTTTTTATTAGCTCACATTAAAGCTGACAGTCAGCTTTCAGTGTTCTTTTCTGAGAGACTTAGGCACGAAAACTCTTGAAATCTCCATTTACTTAATGAAAATAATATTACTGAATGAATGATTATAGCAAGTAATTTTCAGCCATTATTTTGATTCTCCTTAGCAACACGTATCTGTAAGGGTTGCAACCTGTAGTCTCTTTACAGTAAGTGTCTCTCACTCCTGCAAAGGACATCCTAATCAGTATGGGATAGTTAGTTATTTGAATGTACTAAGACAGCTATCTAGAGCCGTCTTTGTTGTGCGGAAATTTATTTGTCATTCTCTTTTTGCTATTTATTTCTGGAAAACACTACTCTTACTTCAGCCACTCAAAATGAACTGAGCTTTTCCAACAGTGTCACTATACATCTGGGTGGTCTCATTTAGCAAGCCCCACTGCTGGGGTGTGGACAGGGGAGGACAGCTGGGAGCCCTGGGTGACAGCAAGGCATGGCCGTGACCTGAATGAAAAGGGAAGCAGACCCATAGTAAGGTGAGCTGAGTAAGTAACATGAAAGTCTAACAGCCATGCAAGCCCGTAGTGATAAGGCTGATCCAGGAATTTGAATCAATGAGTGTGGTGGTGGCACACCTATAATACAGCTCAGGCAAGAACCAGGATTGAGTGCCTCACTTTAAATGCCATTCTTAAGCAAAGAGAGGCTGGGACACAGCTCTTATCCCATCAGACTTACCCATGGTCACAGCTGCACCACATCAAAGCTGTCCAGGTTGCCTCCTTTTAGATTTCTTTTAGATGTCATTTAGAAATATATCCATTATCATGAACACTCAGATGTAGTGCATTAGGACCAAAGGAAAGGTTACATAAGATCCTAGTGATAGAAACAGATATTTCTGTCATAGAAAGATAAATAGATACGTAGAGCTAGAGGACTCGAATTTGAAGAGTAATGTTTGTGTCCTAATGCTGAAAAAGAAAAAGAAAAAAAAATACAAACAACAGCAACAACAAAAATTCAAACAGTAACACTGCAAACAAAATAGGACTTTTCATGTTTTCTGTTGATTTTACTCAAAACAAGCTTTTCATTTCAGCTAACTGAAGTTATTTGGAAGCCAGGAGCTTAATTTCATGCATAGGACTTAATAAATAAGAAGATGTAGTCATGATTGTAAGTACTTTTTTATCACTTTCTATGTTGTGTAATAAAAAACTATTAATGGAGGAACTTAAAATCATTCATGTATTTGAACAATGATTGGCTAATAATTTTACCCTAGAAAACAATATCAATGTTAAAAAGACAAAAAATGTGTATATTTTTTTCCTTTAGAATTTGGACACATTCATCCAAAAATGTTGCAAAATCAAGACAATAAAATTTAAGCCAACAGTAATATTTTCTTCAGAGTAACTTTATATATATGTGTGTGTGTACACATATATATATAATTTTGCAGAGCATACAGGAATATCTCATACTTTTCTCTGGATTTTAAAATACCTTATTCACACTAGTCTAGTTAAGAAATAAAAATACTTCATGAAAATGCTAATTAAGTAGCAGTGTCTATAAAATCTTAACATTATTCTGTTTCACAAAACATTTAAGAAACAAAAGCTTATGAAGTGCTAGGTGTACTGAGAGACTAAAATTCCCTTGTGAGTTGAAGAACTAGCACCATTCTTCTGACTTTTCCAGTGTATTTAAGTTCTAGAAACATTTTGCAAATTATATTAGTGTTAATCCACTCTGGGATAACAGGGTATAATAGAATATGAAGAGATGCAATTGTGATTTTCTGTGTACAATTCAATAACTTCAAAATGCAAACACATCTTTCCAAGACCTAGAAGTTTTTATTCCAATTGCCTTAGTATTATTTATGAACACAGATATGCATCATAATATAGGGCACAGCAACACCAATGATGGCAGTGTAATCTAACTGTGTACGTACCAAAGAAAATAATTAATGTAAACTTCTTCATTTTTTTCCAAGAGGCCAGGGCACTGAAAGTAGCAACCCGGAGGTCCAGGAGAAAACTACTTATAGTATATAAGCTTATTTATTTAAAGCTTGCTTGGGTGCCTTTACATTACACTGCAGTCTGCAATATGGTCATATCCACATATAAGAATGAAGGCTGAATAAAAATTACTAGATGAGGTTAGGATTGGATTATGTTTATTAGGAAAAAGATACAGCAATTTAGTAGTAGACATATCACTGAAGGCTCAGTAAAGTTCACAAAGGGTCAAAAGAACCTGAGTAGGTACACTGTTTACTCTAGGTAAGGATGCTAAGAAGCCTAATAAACACTTACATCATTTGGAGTGTTGGTCCAAGTTTCACAGGTTTTTCTGGTTTACCACGCTCCACCTTGTGATATTCATGTTCAAAATTATATATGCTATTTCTTCCAGAAATACTAGCAACAAATACAGAAGTCAAGGGGTTAGGGTAACTAATATGACTGACACTCTTAGTAGGACAACTTGAATGAACTTTACAAGAAATTGGATTAATTATTTAATAGTTTAATTAGTTAATAGTATACACCCAGAAAGGTATGGAAGCATGGGTAACATATCTTAGGGATAAGTAATAATTAATACTAAAGGTAAACAAGAAATGTTCTTCTGTAACAGTAGAAAATAATAGCTGGCAGCAGAGGTGTAGCAATGAAAACACTAGCAGTAGCACTTTATTACCAGATGTATTGCCACCACTACTGCTCACCAGCCCTGTCAGCAACTGCTTGATGCTAGGAGCCAGCCAGACCATTCTGACCAATTTCTGTTCATTGCAGTGCAGTGTAATTTGGTAACTACCATATGACAATAAACATGGCTACCCAGATAGGGTACAGCCACTTTATCACAGTGCTATTAGGAGATAAAGATATTATGTGACAAAAAGAGAGCAGACTGTCCAGGGTCGCCTTGCTGCTGTCTGCATATATGAAATATGTTAGCATAATGTTTTGCTTTGCAGCCTCAAAGAGATAAATATCCCTTCTGAAACTGAATAAACAAATATTTCATTACTGCAGTCAGTTTAAATACACAGATCCTTCCACATCTATAGTTAAAGAACTGATATGAGTCTGAGGGATAAAGCTGAATTGCTTTTCAGGCTACACAAAAGATTACAGAGAGAATTTCTTAAGTAGTCAAATTGGCCACATTTTCTTCCACAGAAGAGATTGTTTCCACCATTGTCATATATTTGGGAAAACTGAAGAACTTATGTTTAAAACTTTAAAACTTGATAGAATCTGATGTGTGTGCTTTTTCTTTCTTTCTTTCTTTCTTTCTTTCTTTCTTTCTTTCTTTCTTTCTTTCTTTCTTTCTTTCTTTCTTTCTTTCTTTCTTTCTTTCTTTCTTTCTTTCTTTCTTTCTTTCTTTCTTTCTTTTTTTTTTTTTTTCCTGTGCACATCTGTCAGGAAGCCACAGTGTGCCTCTAATAATATCAACTAGCCTCTATTTTCTCTTGTCTTTCAGTATTACGCTTAAAGTGCAGCTACCTGCTGAGACAATAAACATGACTTCCCATGACTTTTCAGTAAATGAAGCTCACTTCTGGGGCCCTAGGGTACAGTCAATCTAAAATATAGATATGAGGGCTGGAATTAGAAATTTCATGATCAGCCAAGTGTACTTATAGCAGCTACATTTTGAAGGGGCATTCTTTCATCTATTAATTATATTCCACTTCCCCCTCTCACCAATACTAGCGACTCATCATTTTACATATTTAATGGAACATGACTAAAAATACATCAGAAAATTAATCAGTATTCGTAATGTACCCAGGAATTTTCAGAGTTACCGTTTATTTCTTTCAGACAGGCATCTACTTCTTGGAAAATCTAGAAGCAAAAGGAAAGAATTTACAAATATATATTTACATATATTGTGACAAGATAGCTTCAGGATATAACAGAAAATCAGTGTTCTCTGCACAGCATAGTTCAGTATAGAAAGTAATTTCCCAGTCTTTTTCTCTATCTTTGTCTGCCTACTTCTTGCATGTCGGATATCACAATACAGATTTTGCTAAGTAGATTGCATAGTGACACTGCCAACCTCCCCTGGCCTTGTCTTTAAAGTTAAAACGATATAGAAATGAAGAGGGAGAAGCATGCAGATTTGTTTTACTGGAACTTTGATTTTGTTGATCCCACGAAATAAAAAACAAAAAAGTAAACTCAAAAGAACAGTTTACTGTAAGAAAATGTATTAGTCTACTGCAATTTTCCTGCTTGGTATATCAGAGTTTAAGCTATCTTAAAGTAAGGTGATGTCATCCCCATGTGAGAGGATGCTATTTTAAAGTATATTTTAAAACGAGTCTTCATTGCTAATTGGAAGGATGAAACAAGCAGTCAAAAACATTAAAAAAAAATAATATTTATTTTCAGGTTGATTTTGATCTTTGAGTCCTCACTCGTGCACTGGGAAAAGTAGGATTTACAACTGTCTGCATTGGAATTAAGGTTTAGGGAACATTAAAA
This sequence comes from Gallus gallus, assembly GCF_016699485.2. Classification (NCBI taxonomy): domain Eukaryota; kingdom Metazoa; phylum Chordata; class Aves; order Galliformes; family Phasianidae; genus Gallus; species Gallus gallus. The sequence goes on along the minus strand of NC_052532.1, from coordinate 162,745,821 downwards.
ACATCTAGATGTTATTGTCCTGGTTTCAGATAGAACAGTTGATTTTCTCTGAAACTGGGAAACTTACTCTTGGTGGACTCTCACTTTTAGCAAAGTTGAGGCTGACTATTTTCAATAGAAAAAAAGCTGTGCTAATTTGTGATATCTGCATCATTTATAATTTCTGGCTAACGTTATAAAGCCATGTTGATGAAATCTGCTGTATCATGAAACGCCTGCATATATTCACCCTTGCTGAAAATGCAACTAGCACATATGCATCCAAATTATGGATAGTAGAAAATATTAATTATTGCTAGTAGGATGTGCTCTGAAAATTGGCTACGTGTGAGAGATTTTTCTTTTCCATCTCTGCAAAGACATGTATAAGGGCAAGAGTAAGGGGTAGGGGAAGGGACGTAAAGGGGTAAGAGTGAAGAGAATGTGCCTGAAAATTTTACAAAACTGTGTATGTGTGCATTTGCAGCCCAGAAGGCCAACTATATCCTGGGCTTCATCAAAAGAGGGATGCCCAGCAGAGTGAGGGAGATGATTGTCCCTTTCTACTTGGCTCTTGTTAGTCTTCATCTGGAGTACTGCACCCAAGTCTGATGCCTCCAGCTCAGGAAAGTTGTGGAGCTTTTGGAATGGATCGAGAGGAGGGCCAAAAAATGATCAAAGGGCTGAAGTACCTCTCGTATAAAAATAGATTAGGGGAACTGGACTTGTTCAGCCTGGAGAAGAAAGAGGCTCCAGGGAGAACTGATAGCAGCCTTCCAATATTTAAAGGGAGATTATAAGAAGGAAATAAACTTTACATGAGTAGATAGTGATAGGACAAGGGGAAATAGTTTTTAAACTCAAGAGGCAAGATTTACATTAGATGTCAGGGTGACATTTTTCACAGAGAGCGTGGTGATGAGATAGAACAGCCTGCCCAGAAGAGTTGTACATGCCCCATCCCTGGAGGTACTCAGTATCAGGTTGAATGGGGCACTTTGCAACCTGGTCTAGTCCCTGATTCAGTGAATGGCAACCCTGCCCACTGAAGGTGGGTTGGAATTACATTATCTCTGAGATCCCTTGTAACCTAAGCCATTCCATGATTCTATGATTTTCAGCCTGGTAGCTAGAAGGAAATAGGCCATGTGACAAGATGTGAGGAAAAATTAGTTTTAATTTAGTTTTAAAACCAATGAGGTAAAGAAAGTGTGCAGAGAATGAAGAATTCTCTGGTTTCGTGAAAGAGCATGATCTCAAGATTTGCAATTATCCTGGAAGGTATGATAACCCTAATCCAGTGACTAGCAAGAAATAGTTATGCAGTTAAATGCATGCAAAGTAATATTTTTATTGTCTGTGCATGTGCTGTGATATAAACAAGAGAACCTGTTAGATACCCTCTTAAATCAGTATTTTTGATTAACTTACCACATAACCCTGAAAAGTTAAATCATTCCCTAGATGCACTTTTTTCCCCCTTCATCTAAAGTAACAGATATGAGAAAAAGACTAAAGATTATAAAAATGTTTACCTTATTAGGAAACCTAAAGATCAAAAATCTGAAAAGAACTAACTATATAATGACATATTATTTGGTGAAGAAACTGGAGTTTCACCTTGCTAAGTGCACTAATCCTAACATTAAACACCAAATAGTTGCCCCCTCTTGCTTCCTCTAGCCCTATGAATCTTTCACTACTCTATGCAAAGTGCAACAGCATCTAAAGCAGGAAGTTAGAAGAACTTTGCCCTAGAAGCCTCAAAAGTGTGGTGATAAGAGGTTTGTGAAGTAGCAGTGTTTATATTCCTCAAATCTCCTAGCCAGAGAAGAACTTAAAACTCCTGCTTTCTTGGTGAGTGTCTTTGATACCTGTTCAGCTTCTGGACAAAAGGGGAAAGTGACCACTCTACAACAGTATATACAAATAATTTCAGGAAGGTGTTCCTCAGATATCATGGAACTCCTCAGAATTATCTCGGATTTATAGGACTTATATCTAAAACCACTAGAATTTTTCACAAGTGCAACTGCCACTTTACACCATGAAATATTCTACCAACAACAAAGCACACAAAACCAAGAAAAATAATGAACTGATAAACAAACAAACAAACAAAAACCGAAATGGCAGGTGACAAATGGTTTGAGGTTTTTCAAGTATTTGAAAAGTGTCACTATGGTCATAGTAAAAAACACAGGAAAGACTGGTAAGCTGCTATATAAAAACTCATGTAGAATCAAGGTATTTTAAGGATAGATATAAAGGTTCACTGATCTGCTTCTGGAATCTGTATGTCTGGGACATGGCAAAGTGAAAAAGTTTCACTTCTGTTCTCCAGGACAGTGCTCATGATACAAATAACATTTTAGGCTATGCTAATTTATACCCTTTTCAGGTAACAGCATGTAAAATATTTGATTAGAAGAAGATTATAATATAAATTATATTGCCATTATTATTATTATGGGCTCAAATGATGTAGGGTTTTAATGCTTATGATGTAAATTTCTATCAAAAATAAACTTTTCTTTATGGGAAGTCTGGTGCATTTTTTCATTCATTGTTAAAATTTATTACAATAATATACCACAAGCTTGCTTTTTAATAGGGATAATTAAACAGAATGTCAATCTAGTTATCTATTCCTAAGTTGTCTGGAAGATAATCACTAAGAAAGTTACATGCCTAAAGTAGGTTGCACAGACAGATTCTACATAGAAAACAATGCAATACATTATGAAACATGTTTGTTCAGTTTCTCCACTTAAACATGTAGCACAAAACCCACATTATCACTAAAAAATATATTAAAGCATTATTTCTGCCCTAGCAGATAGAGGTCATAGTTCAATTTTCTATTTCTCTTTTTTCTCCAGTTATATTTCAGTGGCCTCTTTCCTCCTTATTTCTTTAATGATATGATACTTTCTCTATAATCCCTTGTATTTCCAAACTCACCTAAAAACAGCACTGACAGCGAAACTGGAAACCAGAAACAGAAAAGCTGAAGCAATGTTGCCAGCATGCCTAATATGTGTATTTTCACAACTGTTGAATCAGTGCATGAGATGAGTTCACTGGTATGTTCCATTGATTAGAAAAGAAATTAACTTCTGTAAATCTGAGAGACTTATGTTCAGCAATTTTTATTTTTACCTAATCTTAGTTTACTTCAGAAGTCTATGCCTAGGAGGATGTGTGGCAATATATATATATTTTATATTAATACAAAATATCAATGTAAAATTCTGATAGAACTCCCAAGTTTCAGGTGATAAACCTCCTAAAACATATATTATTCTATGACACTGCAACCACACCAAGATGATAAAGGTTGTATGTTATGTATTTTTCAATTTTGTTGTTGTTGTTTGTTTGTTTGGGGTGTTTTTTTTGCCCTTTTTTTTTCAGTTTTATTAGTAAATTTTCACTGGTCTTTGTTTGAATGATCACTGATCTCTGGTAGTACTAGGAGAAAAAGTAAATACATAATTGCTTATCCCTTTGGTACATGTTACAAACTCTCTAATGTAAAGTACACATCACTTAAGTGATTGAGGCAAAGGTTAAGACTGAGATGCTACTGAGATGCTTTGCTGAGTTATACGAGTTTCCAGAGTGCTAACATTTGGCACTAGCTGAGATTTAACTGTGACCTACTAGTATGAATACCAGCATTTAGCAAATATTGTTACATGAGTGTATGTCAAAGCTGTGAACTGTCTGTGTGAAAATATATTTAAAAAAAAATAAAATAAGAGAGTGAAAAAGAAGAGTCAGAAAGAAAAGTGATAAATAAAAAACTAATATTTAGTTACAGGCCATTGACCCAAAGACCAACAAGCCCTGACAGGAGCCAAAAGGAAAAAAAAATGTATTTTTTTTAGAAATACAAAGATACAATCTTGCATTGCACAGAACTAGAGAAGTGAGAATCCAAATTGGTCAAAATAACCTGGTGTTCAAGAAGTTTACGACACAGCAGCTATAAAAGTGTGACTGGATTTACACTTTAAGCAAGAGCCAAAATGAACCTAACTTGAAGTGACTGTTTCCTAGGGAGATTTGAACCAATTATATAAACATGGATTATAAAGTTCATATAAAAAATAATGCTTGTCTGTTTTTACATCAAATCCAGAAAACAAAGAAATTTGTTTTGTAGTCCATGAAGTACAATGTTCATATTTCAATTAAGTAAACACAATGAAAATTAGGCCTCAGAATTGACACCTTTGAGTAAGGCTTTGTTTTTCTTGCCTAACAGATAAGAACAACTAATGTTACCCTAAAAATATCCAGCTAAACTCTTACCCTGCATAAACTCTTACCCTGTCTCACTTTGATGAAGCCAGGACTCATAACAGGAGCTTCATGCCCAATTACATGGGTCTGCTCCCTTGGTGTCAAGGGATCTTGCCCAGAGCTAGCACTCGAAATACTCTATTTGAATTACCATATTTGAAATATCTTGAGTTGGCACACCTAAATAAGCATATAATCAATCACTTAGTAATAATTTAGCACCAATTGTGTAAATAGAAATTCTAAAAAAAGAAATTATATGTATTGCCTTTGGTTAATATGCTCAAGGTCCTTTGCTATGAATAGAAGTCATGATCAGTGGCAGTTAATGGACACTTGCTAAACAGGTGTGTATTAATTGGAGCTTATGTACATTCACTCACATATTGCCATTCAAATGAGTCATACTTCTGTGTGCAGACAGGTTTCCTGGCTAAAAATTTATTATGCCTATTTCTAATAAAATATAATAAAATAAATAATAGAATGTAATAATAAAATATAATAAAATAATGAAATAATAAAAAACAATTTCATTTTGTAAAATGCTTTTACAGCCATGTAAATACCCATTACCATTCAGTGCAGTGTATAAACTAGAAAATTGCAGAAAACACTTAGTCCGATAGAAATTTTTCTGTGATCTTGAAAAGTGAGTGTTTCTAGTGAATCATCTAATGATATTGCATTGCCTATTTTGTGTGGCTGGTCTGTCATTAATAAAGAAAAGAAATGAAGATGTTAAGGAATGTATTTGGCAGGCCCATATCAATTATCCTCACATATGAGTATTTATTTACATAGATGTTTGCATTTTTTCATATGATTTACAAGCATTAGTTTACTGTATTTTACCATATCTGAATCTTTTCACAAAGAGTTACGATTCTTGATCATTTTTCTAGTTGCAGAATACAAAATTCTTGTCACTGGACCTCTATACTGGTCAAAAAATAATCTAAAAATGTACTTTTATGATTCTCTGTTGACAAAAGCAGCAGATTTTGCAAATAATCTTGAAGGAATGGGATAATCAAATTCACTTTAATTGTCAGGAATTGCTTGGGATCATTTATTTGGAGGCTGATTGTATTCAAATAACTTGGAAAATGAGGGGTTTTTACAAGGGGTAATAAGAAAGCATAACGAATAACAGATGCTGTTAGCATAATAGCATAGATGTTACAGACTAAAAGAATTCTACATGTTTTGTGGACTTGAAAATGGGTTGCAACACTGACAATTCCACCAATATAATGAAAAGGAACCCTAGGAATTTTTTACCTGCAATCTTAAGTGTTTAAAAGAAGGCCCTCTGGGTTTTCAGGGTTTAATCTTTTGTCAGCATGAGATTATATTTCAGCCACCAGAAGGGGAATACAACCAGCCTCTATATGAAAACACACAGCCATGTGCACTGTTACTATACAGCTGAAGATACTCACATTTCTGACTTTTGATGCCAAGCTACTACGTAGGGAGATGCAGAGGGGTGAGAATAGAAACATGATCAGAAACAATGGATGATGTTTCCCTAGGAGCAGAAGAAATGTGAGATCCTGCCTCCCTAAAGCCCTAGCATTTTTTATAAGATTGTAGGCAGAAGAAGTGGATGAAAGTGAACACACTAGATAATAAAAGATATCCTCCCTACAGTTTTCTTTTGCCTGAAGGATGAATTGCTCCAGTGAATAGCCTCTCTGCTTTTCGTGATGAGGTCAAGAAACTTGCTGTCACTACCACTGTTATGATTAATGATCCAACTGGTAGTGACAGTAATCAAACCACAGTCTCTGGAGTACATTTTGACTGCACTAGTCTCCCAGTAGGTTGAGTCACTGTACTGCCAGGAGATATATCTGCTTCTGCTACAGGCATGCTCTTGTGGTCTTCTTGAAGCAATATTTTGTGCAAGTAAAGGCGAAACTAGAATGAGTCATGACTGTTAAGAAGGATAAAACATTAAATTAATTTTTAAATATCAAATGCAAAAAATAACCTTTATAACAATTGGAAAAATACTGCATAATGAATAATTAAACTGCTAATAATATAATCCTCTTAAAAACATGGAACTACTAGTTGAGAAGCTTAAGTATATAAAAGCTCCCATTGCAATGGAAATGGTATAAGGGAAGAAGCTGACTTTCCTGCTGCCTTTCTCCCTTCTCCTTTTCTTTGTAACTGATTTTCAGAACATTCACTTTAATTAAATTTTAATAAATGTGCAGTGGTTGATCTCTATGTAAGGATTTATAAACAAAAGTGTAGTTAACTGGTAAGGATTAAGGGTTAACTTTTGAAACTGGGAAGATGAAAACAGTCCATTGAAAACAGAAGGTGAAACAGAATGCAGAATAAAAGAGACAACAGTAGAAAAGAAAGAGTCTAATAATAATTAACAATGGAAAAATATATTGAAGCTTGCTATGTTCTCAGAAAACATATTCAAATTCCATCTGGTTAAATGCTGTCTAAATTAATTCTTTGAGCCACACAGAAGACACGGTACTAGAAATAGAAAGTACTTATAATATTCTTGTATCTAGTTGACAAGTCAACTTGCATTTTCTGTTTCTTAGCATTTGAAGTTGTCTATGCAGGCTTATCCCATGGCATGAGTTTTAACAGATCATGCTGCTATGAGGGAGATAAGGGTGGAAGGTAACAATATATGACTTTGGTAAGTGAAAAGGGAGCACATGCAGAAAATGATAATATTTTTGGAGAGAACAAATGACATATTACTAGAGGCAGCTAGGATTCAGGCTTCCCTAGCTCTCCAAGAATAACTTTCAGTTCCATTTTGCATTGCACAACTTAAGCCTTTAATATGTATAGTCAGACAGAGATACAACTCACTAGTCTGGCAAGTAAATCTTTCAGTTGTTTCAGGAGGGAGTCCATTTGGTTGTATAAAGAGGTGAGGGAGCTGATTAGGTAAGGCAGTGTGTTTTATTTTGGGAAATATATCTGTTTTGCCTTGATATTTGCCTCTAGGACAGATTCTACTATGTAGTTGTGTTTTTTTATGTAAAAGAGTGGTCCCTATGGTAAAATCCATAAACCACGTAAGCACTGCTTCAGCAAGCTGTGACTCTGATCCCTTTCCTTAAGAGAACTGATTAGCTACCCATTGCTGTATTTATAATGATATATTTATTTATTTACTGTCACCAAAAGCAAACAAACAAAACCAAAACAAAACAAAAACCAAAGTTCTTGCCAAAGCTTTTAAAAAGAAAAAAAAAGAAAAAAAGAAAAAAAGAAAAAAAAAAAAGGTGTACTCACTCAAATCTCTGGAAATCTCTGGGTTAAACTTCATCCCTCAAAAACAGTGAAGTTCCAATAATCAGTCCAGTACAAAAAGATCTACAAAAAAGATTTGCTAGTTACTACTGCTAAAAATGTGTAATAGATTTCACTCTAATTTTAAGCTCTTTTATTACAGTTCAGAAAATAATTTTGCTCCTTCTCATAGTGTTTTACTTGAACAATCATCTTCCAGATAGACATTGATTAGATTGTCATTGAGAGAAGAATGCATGTTTCACTTAAAATTAATCTAATCAGTAAAACATTCATGGAAAAGAGCTGAACCACATTTATTTGCAGCAGAGCACAAGCTCAGAGAACTATATTTTAAGCTCATTATAATATGACCTTCCAAAGTCCACTGTTCTGTTGCTTAGCCCTTTCTGGGATGGAGGAGAGATTGGTTGTTGTGTTTTGTTCTTAGCTTTAACGATATTTAAGGCAGAAGATGTGCCGAGTCAAGTATTTAGTTAGCCTAAATAAAACGTGGATAGGGAGGGGAGTGAAGGAAAGAGCAGTAATAAGCTTTAATATGAATATGAACATAGCCTTCATAAAACAGGGATAAACAACACTGCAGTCTAATTTACCCCCACATAAAATGCAAAATAGAATTCAATGTAATAAAACATTAGTATTTTTATTGCCAGCATAATCTTAACTAATCTTTTCTTACATTATTTCTGTAGTTACAGTAATTCATCTGCATGAAATTTGACTGAATAAGGTTAGCCTTACAATTGAAACTAAACTGATTTTTCCCTCCTTTCTATTGTCAAAATCCTTCATTAGTATTTGCATATGCTCCTAAGTCAGTCCCAGACAGGATCAGCCTCGAGCCTCCTCAGAATGTCAGCAGCCCAAAACAGTCTTCCTCTGAACATCCCCTTCCTTTGTAATGCATAAATACAATCTTCTGGGGCTCTGTAATTATCCAAAATGAGCTTTACTATTGCAAATTACTTCAGCACCCCTATGATTTATCTGTCGTAAACAAACTTCATAATATTTATATTCCTATTAGAACCTCCACTAATAATGAACTGACAGTACATAAATATTTACATGATCGTACATGGACAAATGCTTGATGCCCTTATATTAGTTACATTTCTTGTTCTCGCTATCATATACTGAAAAAAAGAAAACCTTGGCAATTTGCCTTGTTCACAAAAATACTTTGAAAAAGGCTCAGAACATTAACAGAGCTTCACATTTGCCACACTTTTCTTTAAAAGAATGGCATTCCTTCATAGTTATGCAGTCTGGGTTATTGCTTCTTCACATTATGCATCATTACTCTGAGTAGGTGTCTTATCAGCAGCTCCAGTTGTTGTGGAGACGATTGGAATTAAGCACTGGAAGCTTTTTATTTATCTTACATGCTTTATTCCTACAAGATTTTCAGCATATAAGCTTCTTTGTTCTGCTCAGAATTGGATACATTGCCAGGCATTGTAAAATTTACATCTTTCTTTTTTTGTATTTGTTCCTAAATTGGATTGAAAACAAAGTATAGCTTTAATTAAAGCTCTGCTTGACAATAGACAATTTTTCCATGCAATAGAATTTCTGATCAGTTGTGAGGATTTTGCAAAGACCTATGAGGTGACATTCACCACTAAGCCCCAAATATAACTGCAATATAGTTACCTGTGCTAAGTGTCTGACTGACAATATTCACACAAAGAAAACCATAATAATGCTGTTGAAGTACTGACTTAGCCAACAAAAGCCATGGAATTTAAAGTGAAGGTTACTTTAAACTGCATATGATATGTAATAATTCACAAGTTCAAAGGATAAATATAGAGGTTTAGAGAACAAAAAGAGAAGAAAGGGAAGCGAGGGAAGAAAGGGATGGAAGGGAGGATAGGAGGAAGGGATGGAAGGTTGGAAATTTGCTATTGCCTGATGAAACTGAAGATATTTGTTATTTGAAGTAATTCTTAAGAATACTGTAGCTTTTATAGAGGTTGTAATGTGTGAGAAAAGTACACATCCTGGTCTCCATGGAACTAAGGGCCAATGTCTGCAGTTTTCTTGAGGGTTTTCAGAAAGATCTGAAGCATTTGTAATGATTACATGCCAGTAACCTAGTGGATCTGCTTTGGAGAGCTGAGCTCTCCCTCTTTGGAAGGAGACTGAGAGATTTACCAGGACTCCCTGCTAAGGTGGGGGTGAGAAGATATGAAAGAAGTTACCCAAGCATTACTACAAATTGGCTAACTTCTAAGCATACTGAATTATATTGCTATACCTGACACAGAAAACATACCTTGAAGATGACTCAAATTCTTACAATGGTGATTTCCATAGCTGAGTCCCTCACATACTAGAGTGGAAAATAATAGCTAAAAAGGAAGCAAAACCTTCCACGAAAAGCAGTGAGTTGACAGAAAAGTCTATTATGTCAAAGTGTGTTGCATGAAAAGAAGAGTAAGGTAATTTTCGAAGTATGTAGTATTTTTCATGCATGTAATAACTGCCTTATTGTTTTAAGTGGGCTATGCAAAGAGTTGATGCAGATGCTGTAGTAAAAAGGAACATTATCATGCTGCTGTACCAAATGCTTCTCAGCAGAGACCTAGCCCCACTTAAGAGCATGTCAGTGTCCAAGAGCTGGGCTGCACAGATACCGCTGCAAGACTGAGGAACAGATCATCGTGCTCTCTCTTTTACTGTTTCCATGTAAGCTTTTTGTTCTTTAGTCCTTCATTTGTGTTTCTACAGGAAAAAAAATATATATATATAGCGTCAACTTTATGCAAGTAGAATTACTGAGAGTTACTGAGAAATATGTAGTTTTACTACAGCTTTTTAACCCACAAAAGCCCCAGAAGTATTATAAAGCAAAGCAGTAATAACTTGGGAATTTTCACTTAGTGACTGTACAAACAAAAACAAAGGTACATCAAAAAATCAGAAATACCTTCTAAGAATGCACAAAAGGTCTATAGCTATTTATATTATTTTTAATGATTAAAATATTTATACATTTCTGTGTCAATTTTATAATACTATCTTCATTTCTCTAAACTATTCAGGGGGTTTGCCGGTTCTCCAAAACACTCCATTTTCCAAGCATCTATTTTGCTGTATTTAGCATTACTCCAAAGGTAGAAAAAGAGATTTATGGAAGACTAGTAGGTAACATACTGTTTAAGTTTTGTGTTCCGTTCACACAGAACACCTTGTCCTTACAGTGTCTTTTCTGGTAGATATTCTTGAAGTGCCCAAGCAATCAAGGTCTAGGAAACACAAAAATAAGAATTACAATATTCGATTAGTCTCACAGTTCATCTTGCCCTATATCTTTTTCCTGCAATGGCTTATCCCATAGTAAAAAACACAGAGTAGACTGATGTCATATAATGTACTATGTACTTCACGTAGATCTGTTTGAATTACAAATAGCTACAGATCGTTTTGGACCCTGAAAAAGGGGAGTGTATTGGCCATCATTGTCATACTGATGCACACACAGATACAAAAAAAAAGTTTCTTTTTCTTTTTCTTTTTTTTTTTTTTTTAATGGAGTTTTCACTGGTCAAATGTAGTGAGGAAAGATTACATTATAGATAAATCAGATGCCAAATGTAATTTCTGAAATGGAGAATATTTTTAGATTGTGTGACAGAAAAAAAAATATGGCTCTAAAATGGGTAATCTTCTATTTCACTAAATGTGCTCCCTGACTGAGACCTTGTACGCCAAGCTTCAGCCTGAAGCAAATTGTTATAGCCGAGCTATTAACTTCTAAAAATAGGGGAATGTAATGGAAACATTAAGAAACCCGCTATTGGGCACAACCACAATCCAGGGAAGGATGAAACAACACTCCTTATTTTTCCTTCTTTACCTCATCACATTAGTGCAGTTTGTGGCACTGAACTGTGTCTATGCCAAATGTGTTTTGTTTAGCTAGTTTTCTTCTAAGCAGCAGGTTATGACGCTCATGTTTAATCCCTCTCTCTCCCTCCGCCCCCTCTCTCCCTCTCTCTCTCTCTCTCTCTCTCTCTCTCTCTCTCTCACTCACTCTGTTTTTAAAGAAACTTAATAGCAGCCAAATACTTCAGGTCAGGCTCTTGCCATTTTTGACTCAATACTTTAAAAAGGTGCTACTTCCTAGGGGAAGGAACAGAGAGACTAAAGGATTGCAAGAGAAATCTGAAATTAAATTGCTTTGCAAAAGGAGGTTTTTGCATTTTCATTTAAATCTTTTTAAAAAACAATAGTACAGTGCATATTTTGTAACAAAATGTACAGCAGTGATTTACCTTTCTCTCAGGAAATGTGTATTTTCTGTGTTTTATTGCAGTGTACAACATTTCTCATCACTTGCTATTTATTTTACTTTCAGTACTGTAAAACCAAAGAACCACTGAATCATGAGCCAGCAGGTGGGTACTCCTGTTCAGAGGCACTCTGTGTTTTTTTGCCAAACCATTTAGCACATCTGTAGCCTTCACTAAATCATTTTTAAAAGTAATATCAGTAATAAGAGGCAGAGAGCCTTGAAAGCTATGTGTGGCATGTGTTCTGCAAACAGGCTCTCAACAAAAATCCCTAGAGCTAGGAACAACAGTAAAAATCATCTCAAAGGAGCAGTAGAGAGTGGAGAAAATGGATCTTGGTATAGAGGACATGCTATTTATGGAGGTCAATCTGCATCAGCAACGTAACATTTCAGGGCTATTCAGCTGCACATTCTCATGAGCCATGCAAGGTTTTAAAGAAGAGATCAAAAGATGAGCACTAAAAATGAGCATGTATGAATGTTTCTACCCCAAACCCTAACAGATTGCTTTTCTACTCTGTCCACAGTGAGGTGTATTTCAATCTGGGCAAAAGAAAACTGGAACACAGACATTAGCACTTCAGAAGAGATAACTAAATCAGTACATGCAGGTCCAATAATGTGTTTGCAATGCAGGAGTTTCCAGGTAGTGCCAAGGAGACTTAGGGGCTCATTAGTGCCCACGTTTCTAAGTCACTTGGATAATTCAAATATCACTCCTGCTTTTCCTGCTAGTCATAGACATAATCTGCAAACAGGTCACTGCTGGTAGATACCTCTCTGGATACAAACAACAAGTTAAAATCAAGTTCAATTCACTCGGAGTGTGTACGGCGCATGAAATTTGCCCTAGGTACAACTGTATGTAACTACCCAATTCAGACATGCAAAAATCAATAAATGACTTCATAGTGCATTTTGCTTTCTTGTGGGACAAGAGATTAGATTTTTAGAGCTTAAATATCTAATTGTATTTGAAATCCATATCCAAATCCATCTCAGTCCTTTTGGTAACACTTTTCTTATTTGACAAGCAAGTTAATTGTTTGTCATAGAAGACTCTCTTGTTGAGTTTTTTCAAAAGCTTTATTGGTTTCTGAAACAATGTTTTCTTGACATTTTATAGCTTATATGAGTACTATTCTCCAACTGCTACCACATTAAGTTTCCAGTCATCTGATCATTTCAGATGAAACTACCCCACTCCTTGGCCCAGGAGCATGCCTCGCAGACACAGGACCAGAACAGCACGTGGCAATTGTAAAATCTCTCTTGATTTCTGTCAGTATAGTTTAGACACTATTTGGAACAGCCAAAAAAGAGTCTCCAATCCAGTTCAGTCTCAGGAAGATGAATGTTTATCTCACTCCAGACCCCTTCCCTTTTCAGTTGCTTTTGGCACAAGGAAACTCCAACGAACCTAATAAGAGAAAATCACTTCTTATATGGAATATTCACAGTTTATGCAAATATTTGTTCTTTCTTCTTTGTAGAACTATTTTCCAGAGCTTTAAATATTTCATCTTCTTGCCTGGATACTGGATTTTCAGTAAGTATGCAGTCATGCAGTCCTCTGTATTTCAGAAAGATTATGTTCTACAGAAAAATCTATCTGACTTTCTATGATTTTGAACGTGGAAATTACTTTCCTTTAGTATTTTATTTATAGGGCTTCCTCTTAACAATTAGTCCTATGAAGAAAAACAAAGCAATTGAAACAAAGTGACTGATTCTGCTGATGTGTTGTGTACTGAAATGTCAGATCTGCCTTCTGAGATGCAGTGTAATTAATAGGAGACCAGAGACGTGGAGTCCGTAAAATAACCCTGAAGATAAAATGTTGTGAAAAAGAGAATAAGCATGGGGGAAAAAAATAAATAAATCCATAAATACTGGAGAAAAGCTCAACATTAACCAAAGATACCATGTTAGTATACAGGACAGTTGTTCTAAGTAATGCAGACAGAATTCATTTCACATCCTTTTCTTCTTTGCCTCACCTCATACAGCAGTGGCTAAGAATATACAGGAGAGCTCCGTTTGTTCACTGTTGTTCATGATCATGACAATGAAAGAGTTCACTTCCTGCCAACTGATTCTACTCTGGAAGCACAACAGTAAAAAATAGTTTAAGGGAGGAAAGAAATGTTCTGAAGAGGTTGCTAGAGTAATAGAATCATGAGATAAATAAAAAACCCTCGAGTCAAGAATTTCCCTTCTGTTATTTTAAAGAGGAAATGGTATTTTTAGCCTCCTACTTGAAAGACAGAACAGTTGACAAACTCAGAAAAATTCACTCTTACCTGGTAAACAACCAGCAGTATAGCAGTTTTATTGCATAGGACTTTAATGACTGTATTAGCCATTATTAAATAGGTTTAGTTATTTCAGCTCCTCAAGTTCATGGTACCAGTGCTTACTATATCATTCCTTTTTAACGCAGGCTTTTGTTCTAAGACATTATCCATGTCTCCATGCCCCATCCCTGGAGGTGTTGAAGGCCAGGTTGGATAGATTTCTGGGCAGCCTAATCTAGTGGGTGAAAACCCTGCCCCTAGCAGGGGTTGGAACTGGATGGGCTTTAAGGTTTTTTTCCAACCCAGCCATTCTATAATGCTATGATTCCATGACTCCCTCCAAAACCTTGCAGCTTCTACCATACATTTCTACACTTTAACTGTGCCACATGTGAAGGGGAAAAAAAGAAAAAAAAGAAAAAACAAACAAACAAACAAAAAAAACACTTCCAGTCTGGTTGGACAAGATATACTTTCTTTATTCCTTGCTATTATCTATATGGAAAAGATATCAGTGAAGCAGTGAAGTAAAATTGTCTCAGTGTCACTGAGCACATATTAGTTACTTTCAGTAAACCCTTAAGGGGGCTGAATCCCTTAAGTCTATTTGTAAACTCATACTGATGCACAAAACATACAAAATGAACACATTTCCCATTTGGATGGTATGCAAGCACTTCAGGAGCAACAGCAACTTCCTTTCCCTTTCCAAACAGTTGGCAGATTGCATCAGGTGAAGTTTATTCGAAAACCACCAAAGTGACTTCACAGCACGTGTACCACTGAAAGGGAATTAATTCTATACTTTTATTCCACACAGGCACATTTAAAAATCTCAACTCTGATAAAACTTCACAGAAAAATGTGTCTGATTATGACTTCTATTCCTCATATTATACATTCAGATACTGTCTTGTGCTGTAAGCTCCTCATAGCTCTATGGTATTTATATTTCTCCTTTAAAGTCACACTGCCACCTACATAGATAGGAATCTGTATGTCTTGGCTGGGTGTTTCAAAATCTCATCTGCGATCTAGGAATTCTGTTTGTTTGAGATTGCTGGGGGTTGGGAGTTGGGTTGTTTTGGTTTCAGGTTTTATTTTTCATATGCTATTAACCAGAATAGCTCACAGAGAAAATAATGAAATTATTTATTCCTCATAGACAGGTATTTGTTTTATTTTTCATCTGGGCTGTAGGTAGCTGGGATTTATGTTTCTTCTCTAAGCTATGCCGCTGAGACTTGAAGATAGGGCTCTGCTTTGTCCCATTGTCTGCTGTATTGGATATCTAAAGATGTCAGGAAAGTCTTTGCCTGCCTCCCAGAAGAAAGAACTGGCCAAAAGTACTTAATTCTAAAAAGTTCATAGCTGACAATTTGGTAACAGAGGGATTTCCAGTGGGAAATCATTGCCTTCCAGTGTTCTGGAATATGATGTCTGATTACAATCAGCTCTCAAGGCCCCTTCTTTAATTTCAGCTTCCCTGCGCAACAACCCTGCTCAAGTGGCAGATTCCTGTTCATATATATTTTTAAAGATTATCTCATTAATGTGGTCAGGGAACGTTTGTTGATTTGCAGGAATGTGAGGGTGAAGTTTATTCTTTGAAAGAATCTACTGAAATCATGGGCCTATGGCTCCATACTTACCATAAGCTTGTTTTCTTTGCAGAAGTATCAAATACCCAGAATTTCTAAATGGTTGCTTCTAATTTGTTACTTCTTATTTACAGTTTTAGCCCCAAACATAGAAGGCCAGATTTTCAGTGTATCAGTGAACAATATTTTAACATTTGGCAGAACTCAAAAATCTATTACAGAAGAGAGACCTAGACTCCTCAGAGAATGTTGAGAGGTGAACTCAGCCAGCTTCCTGACTTCAAGTTTGAAGAACAAGCAGTAGCACCTCAATTACATTCACACCACAATAATAAGCTCAAAATAAAACTTGGTTATATGTACAACAACAGGCATTTAATCTGGACGTTACAGAAACAGAGACAGGCTTTCAAGACTGGCATTACATAGCTGAAAGCTGGATTTCTAGAGGTAGCAAACCCTTACCTTAACTGCCTCAAAAGAAAATGACATTACAATCACCAGGCAGCGCTTCTTTTGTAATACACAGATTCAAATCTGAATCTTTTATCTTTGAACAAAATGCCAACAAAAAGAATTACAACTGGCAATGTTATTTCTTTTAGGGTTAACAGTATTATTCTGTACATAAATATAATAATTTGAAAAGGTTAAAAAAAACATCATGCTAACAAGCATCTAATTCAGTAAGGAAAAATATCTCATTAGAATTGCATTTAAAGATTTAGTTAAGCTGTCAGTAATTATTTTTCTGAAACCCCTAAAAAATATTTTTTCCATTAAAAAAAAAAAATCAGCTAAAGTTATAGAATTTTAATTGTCATCTCCTTCAGCATAAAGGCACCAAAGGATGGAAATGTAACACCAAATGTAATAAAAACACAACAAAAGTGTTTGGATAATATTGCAGAAGAAATCAAATATTGCTAAGCATGGAATTACACACCAGAAATCTCATATAAATTTAAATGAAAAGTTCTGATGGGAGGCCTTTTACTCTAATGAAAACATATGAATTTGCAAAGGACAATGTCTTTCATTTAAGCTATCATATTTGATAAAATACTCTCAGAAAGGTTTAGGTCTAATTGTACTTTCAAAAAATAAGAACTGACAGATAAATTTAATTATCTTCTTGAAGAGAGCCAACAGAAAAAAATCAATTAAACCAGGATGCTACAGCAGAGAAAATATGGCTGACATGCTCCTCGTTTACCAGGATAGACACACATTCAGCAAGTACATAAAGAAACACCAAACTTGTCTTACTAATATTGTTTCATCAGTTTATCAACAGTTTAAAAATTACTTTTTTAAACATCTTCATGACTTTTCAGTTTGATCTATCTATGAACACGTGTATATAAACCAATGAAACACTAAAGAATTACTTCCCTCTAATACATTTCTTTCAGTGATAAATAATCATACTAGTTAATGAATTAATTAGACATTGCTTGGTAAATGATCTGACGTTATTTTTCTTAGTAGCAATGATAAATGAAACACTTTATGCTTGCAGATTTCTGTAAATTTGGATACTAATGTTGCTTCTTCAGGCTTTCTGGCAAGGTTAAAAACCTGTTTCCAATTTATTACTCTTTCTAAGCATGTCTTAATAAAATGAATGTAATAACTGATAATGACTGGTGATACCACAATAGTATTTGTTATGTTTTTAAAACAAATTTATATTATTTGATTTGTTTATAATGTGTAAAAATTGTTTGGAGAAGTGGAATGAATGGTTTTCTATTTGTATTGCACTAATTAAATGAATGCCTTGTTTACTTTCAAATAAGATGAAAAAATATTTTTTCTTAGAAAAAAAACAGTATTTTTTTAAGTAATTTTATGTGATATTTGAGTAGAGATTGCAGAACTTTTTTATTTTTTTAAAGAAAGGATAATATTGCCTAATATGATTATGTGTATATTATTTGCTTCTAAACCAATATTATTTTGAAAACATGAAAAGAATATTTGGTTTTATAAGCAAATTTGAAGAAGCACAAGCATTATTCATTTTCATTCTATAAACCATCTTCGAACTAATTTTGATTTGAAGCAGACTTCTAATACAGTTAACTATACAAGGTTTGAATATCACAGAATATTCTAGATTTATTCTCTTTGAATTACAGAACAGATCTGAAGAAAGTTTTAAAGGACTTAGCTCATTGGAAGTCATTATGCTTTTCATGGGCATTCAGAACAAATGTTATTAAAATGAATATCTCAGCGAGATTCAATTATTTATCACAGGTTTTGCTTATAATGACACCACTTTCCTTTTTTAAATCCTGACAAAAAATTGTATGAAATAATAGTTATTCACAAGCTAGTATTATTTGACTTCAGTAAAGAAAAAGATTTCTTTTGCCTCAAAGATGTATATATATTTTTTTCTTTTGCTGTGCTTTCTAAAGACTAATTCAGGCTTTTTCTTTTTTATTTTTTCTTTTTTTTTTTTTTTTGTGTTGAAAGGGTTTTTCAGAATTAGATTTTCAGAAGGAGACAGTAGATGCAACTAATCTGTAATTAACTCTTTTCTCCTAATTCCTAATACAAAATGTACTTAGTTCAAATTTATGAAATTAACTTCAGCACTAGAGAAAAAGCATAGCCAATAATCTCAGAGCATGCCATTATGCAAAAAGGTACCCATGCAGGTTCCCAATAGCATGTTATCTAAGGAAAATGTAAGTAACTAAAGTAACTGAAAATGCTTCCTCAAATTCACATTATGGATATCTTACTGATAACATTTAAGTAAAATTAGTAGATCTTTTATAAGCAATGTTCTTATAAAGTTTTACCCATTTTTTAAAAGCAATTTCCATTCTCAAATATCAAAAATAATGCTTAAATATGTTCTATAAACTGATTTGTATTCAATTGCTCTTCCCAATATTTTACTAAATGTCATGATTTTCAAGCTATTTGTGCTCACCAGAAGATTGCAGCCCACTCTTCTCAGCAGACCACAGCAGAATGAACTCAGAAGTTTCAATCTATACAGCCTAGTTTGTTTTTCATCAAACCCATCGTTGATATTGATATTGAAAAACATTGATATGCAGCTGTGTAAATTTGTGTAAAAGTTTTTGCAAGTATTATATCCAGAGATTGCATTCATGAGAGAAATCCCAAGACTGGGAAAAGATATGTATTTTTATGCTATCTACTCCTTGGCAACCTTCTAGTATTCCTTTCAGAAGCAAATCTCCACTCCTTACTGCCATTCTCCTATTCCTTCCATCAATACTGAAATCGAGTTATTAGCACATCCACCTATTGCTTCATACACACAAATGTGTGCTTCAGTGAAGTGTAGTATCTCTCTCTTTGTGGAGATGATTTCAGCTGTCCAAGTTCAGCCAAGACTAGATGACATTACTGCTTTCTGTGAGATACAACATTCTTTTCCATCCCATGAAGCAATGTTCTAGCAACATTTCAAGGATTTTGCATACACAAAATTTTACATAAGCTTCAATAATTTGTGCAACTACTTAATTTCTCTGCTTAACACTCATATTTCTTCTTCTTGAAGAATAATAGACTAAGCAGCTGATGAAGTTTACCTATTCTTGATTTCTACATTCTTGATCCATAGGACCACTTTGATAGGAGACTGCATATTTCCAGAAGACCTGCAGGGTAAGCAGGAGACATAGATGTCCCATGAACAAGTATTAGGAGTAATGACCAGAATGCTGTTAAAATAATTAATTAAATAAATAAACAAATAATAAAGGAGCAGATAGGCATCCAGATTTAGAGGTGACAGAAACAAAGCAGTATTACCCACTCTGTATACTTTGTTGTTATCCAGAAATTGGATTAAAATAAAATTTAAAAGAAAGAGCCTACTTTGCAAGGACAAGAGTTGGAGGGAGACTGGTTTGCAATTCATATTTTAATTTGCAATATCCAATTTTAAAATATTAAAGTAAGTGTGATGTAGTGTCTTTTTTTCATGTTGAGAAAGATCTAGATACAAAGTCCATAGTACTGAACAGAAATATTCCAGTTTGTGTTGAGATTCGTTGAACAAATCAGAGTAGAGCAGTGTTTCACAAACCAACTTTAGCTCAGGGAAGCTGATCTCCACAGACTCCCACAACAGCTGATGGAGAGATAAAAGCATCTCTACAGTTAATTCAGATGAGTATTCTATCATCCTCAAAAGAGAGATTCTGAATCTTATTTTTGATTCCACTTTGCCCTCAGGAGGAACTTATTTCTTTCTATGTATTGCCAAAGAAACTTGGGAAGAGTCATAACCAAAAGCAATGAGTAGTCTTCATGTTTACACCCCAAAGATTATACTGTTTCACAGTAACTTAGATGCAACCTGATCTAAACTATAAACTCAGATGTTATCTGTATCAGTTATCTTAACATATTTTTACTTATAACTTATATTGAAATATTAAGTGGTCATTTTTCATATCCTAATAAGCAGTGATACATAATAAATATTTACTGTGAAAGCATGTATTCATCTTGATTTTATGTATGTATGCATATCTTGAATTTGGGGGTAAAATTAGATTTTTTCAAAGTTTTCTTTTTTGTGACTATTTTGTGACCTTGTATTACTCAAAGTGATTTAATGAATTTTTTTGGCTTAATTAAAACAAGATTTCCAGGGTAGGTTCAATAAAATGAGAAAATAATACCTCACCCAGTTTTAGAATTTTTCTGCTTCTCTTTGGTTCCTTCTTTACATGAGACTGAGATCCTTAATGAGCACTGACAGCACTGCAGCAGTAGCAACTTCAACTTAGCAACCTTCATGAAGAAATCATCTTGTTAGAAATTAATTTCTACTTCAACAAATATTTTGTCATGATTGCATTCCCAGCCTTCTGTGTGAATGACAAAGCAAAAGATATCCAACATGGCAGAAGCATCCCTATGAATCACTGAGGTTAGATGCAAAAAATATCAATTAATTCTGAAACCAATCCTGTTATCAGCTGATGCAAGTCTTATTCCATTGAATACATTTTCTAGAACCCTGTCAAACACTTTAATGTCTCAAACAAAAGGACTATCACAATTGCCCTTTCAGGTTATCCATGGCTAAATAAAGCACTCATTGATAAATAATCTACATTTTCTTTTAATTTACTTTCTGTGGTGAATTGACCTCTGCCAGCTGGCAGATGCCTACCCAGCCACTCACTCATTACCCATCCTCTACAGGATGTCTCGCTCCAATTTATAGGAGGGAGAGGAAGTTCTTTGATATATGTATACCCGACATGAGATTAAGAAACAACAGTTCAAATGTTGGTCTGACCAGTTTATTACAAATCTTAATCAGGGAGATGGGGAAGGGGAGATGGGCGATAGAAAATATAGGAAATAAAAGCAAGGAGTCCTTGTCGAGTCACCACCATGGGTCCAGCATGGTTCGTCTTCAGTAGTGATGGGTCATCAGGGGCTGTTTTCCGTTGATGACAACAACTGTGACCAACCTTCCAATGGCAGTACAAACTTATTTATAAGTCCAAAGTGGTTGAGTCAGCTCCATTTGGAGTGACATCTTCTGGCTTTTGGATCTCAGTAGGAACTCCTTTTGTTCCCATCTTCCAGGCCTTGCCAGCAGATAAGAGTGAACATGGAGGCGCCGACTTGTATCTTGCCTTCACAGGATGCAATGGTACCATCCCTGAATCTCCCATAGCAAGCTGGAGTTACTTGGTCACAGGCCAGATCTTCCACCAGTAAACAGTCCTGAGCACCCTCTTCCGAAGGCAAACAGCTCCAAAGAAATGCTATCAAATGTAAAATTGTCCATACAGTGATGTTGATTGCCACACAGAAACACCCACCTCTCATCTCCTAGATAAGTCAGTCTTATCACAGGAAATGCCTCAGAAAGCAAGCTTTGAGCCAAAAACAAAGGATTCATACACAGGACAGATAAGAAAATATGATGAAAAACCATGTGGGTCAAAATAAAGACATGGAGATCACCTACCAATTACTGTCAGAAGCAAAAAAAGACTAGACTACTGGAAGATTAATGCAAGTTATTGCCAATTAAAATAGAATAGGACAGTGAAAAATAAAGTGAGAAACAAAACTTGAAACACTTCCTACCCACCTCTACCCTCTCTCTACTTCACTCCTTCATTCCCAGTTTCTCTCTCCCAATCTTACTGTGTGGCACAAAGGGATGGGGAAGAAGGGATTATAGTCAAAAAACCATAATGATTTATCTCTGCCTCTCATTCCTCCTCACATTTTTCCTCAGCATGAGCCACAGATCATTCAGGAAATATCTACCTGACTGACTGCGGCCCACTTCAATCTGCTCTAGTGTGGGGTCCTCCAAGACCTGCAGTGTGAATATTTGCTCTGGCATGGTCCTCTCTACAGGTTACAAGATAGCTTCTCCAGGATAGCTTCCCCACCATGGACATCTCCACAGGCTGCAAAAGAACATCTGCCCCTGCAACACGTCTTCCACTCCTTCTTCATTGACCTTGGTGTCTGCAGGGTTGTTTCTCATCTGTGTTTTTTAATTCCCTCTTCACTGCATGAAACATTATACTCTTTCTTACATACATCTTCCTCAAGGTGCTGCCTTCTTGGCTTCTGGGCCTAGTCACACCCTTCAGTGGGGCCATTGGAGTCCTGCGGCACAGCCCCAGATTTGCCTTACAAGGGAGTCTTGCAGCCTTTGTCACCAGCACCTGTAGCCTGTACAACTCTACAACGTCTAGCATTACTTTAAAAAAATCTTCCTCTCCTTGGTGTATCTTGGCTCAAATAACATGCATGGTAATATTTTCATACTGCTTTTTGCCTCTGGTAATTCTTTGGTTTTACTTAGTTAAGGCAAACATATTTAGTGTTTTGAAATGTCCTTTTATGACAGGGAAAGTTCCTTTCCTTGTTCTTGCAACACACTCGTTGTTATTGTACTTATAACTATAAGTGAAATAATGGAAATCCTTAAATGTGCAACTTGATATGTTATTGTTTATCTTTATTATCTTCTGTTTATAATTCCTCAGTTCTCGGCCTACAATAAATCATTTCTATTGATCTCACTGTGTTGAATAAGATTTCATGAAATTTTGATCCTCATGCTTTATTAAAATCCTAATATATCAGCGCTAACCTTTCATCTTCATCCACTCAGCAACTTTGTCAAAAATCTTTTGTCTTCTAGCAAAGCAAATCCTTGTATTTCAAGAATGCTCATTACCCTACCCTTCAGTTAGATTTTTGTTTTTGATGTTCATTCCATATTTTTAGCAGAAGTTTCATTTTAAGAAACAGCGATTCCAAAATAAGTGGGTAGTTTCATGAGATGAGGAATGTGAGAAACAGTACTGGAAATTCTGGAGACTATAGCTAGTAAAGTTTGAGAACAAGACTGGTAAACACAGCCAAGATAGAAAACAGAGAGGGAAAGAGAAGTAATCAAGCTGAAAGACACAAGACTACAATTACTGAACACTTCCTTGATTAAGCTAAAGAATAGGACATCAGTTACTTTCGTCAATGGAATGGATGAGAATTAAATTCATTTGGAAAAGATGAATAGAAAAGTTGAAGTAGAAGGATAGATTATTCATGTTTTGCACACAGCTAATTTCCCATGATAATGCAATGCCATCTGTAGGCAGATAAAATAGTATCCTATAAAATAAAAGAAAGAATACATTTTTACATTACGAATATGCCTAAGGAACTGCTAAAGCAAGCCAGTTGACAGAAATCCTTGAAGTTGTATTTAATAATATTTAATAACATATATCAGGACTTGTGGTTCTATTCTATTTTGTTCAAATAACTCTGCAGTGAAGGTTCTTATGTGACTTGAAAGAAATGAGAAATGGTGACCACTGACAGAAAAACTGATTGAGAAGAGCAGCTACTAGTCATTCTTTGGAACTCTCAGAGGGCTAAATCTAGGAAAATGTACCATGGGTACACAAGTAGGGATTTCAGAGACAGATTTAAGGGCTACAACACACAGGAGGCACTTTACCTTTAATGAACACACACATCATTAACAACCTGTCATGTAACAGATGTAGAGCACACAACAACTACTTAGAGACACTATTCCAAGGAGAACAAGTCACCATATTTTTGGTCCTTTTGATATATGGCTGAAATTACAAACCTTACATTCATTTTATATGACAAATACTGCGTAATGATCATATCTGTTCTGGGAGCAGCGATAAAGTTCTTGTAGGCGTCATTCTATGTCTATCAGTGTTTTACATGTAAAAAATCAGGAAAATGGTTGATTTTAAAAATATTTTAAAAATAAAACAAAGATGTGAGTTAAAGACAACATACAGTTCATTTTTTAATAACTAAATGTGTATTGTTGATGGTTTTTAGTGGTGGGTTTTTTTTGTTGCTGTTGATTATTTTTCGTTTGTTTTTTGTAATGCACTGAATGTCCCAAATATCAAGGGTAATGGGAACAATCTTCACATAAAATAGATAACTTGTCTAGTGTCTATACAACATAGATCCCTTGAAATCCAGACTGAAATACTCATTATCATATGCATCAGCTCTCTTGTACTCACCTAGGAAAGAAAGTCAGTTAAGTACAACAAATTTTAGTAAACAGAAGAATTTTATAGTGATCAAATTCAACATTATTTCTGATGCTTAAGAATATAGAAGCGCAAAAGCTTTGTGGCAAGTGAATATCTTACACCAGAGGGTTCTTTTATGGCTGCTAAAAATTCTGAGATAAAAAATCAGAACATGGATAATCCTACTTAAAAAAAAAAAAAAAAAAAAAAGACTCAGAAAAGTAGCTCTGAGTCCCGAAAATAAGTTTTACTAATCAAAAAAATGTTATATTGTCAAGATTTTCCATGTTTATGAAATACATCAAGTTTGGTATAACTGTATAGTTCAGCTTACAAATTTTAGAAGTTACCTACATCTCTCATGCATTCAGATACTAACTGTCATTTCCTTTTGCCTATAATGAAGTCATTAGATCATCTAGAAAGAAACTCAATATCTATCTGCTAATCATTCCTTATTGCAGTTCAAATTCTTTGTAATACATAGGTACTTCTGAAAGTAATGTCTCCTATTTATTTCCATGAAAACCACATCAGACACAAAGAACACAATAACACTATTTGACAGATCAAATTCTCAGCTGAAAAACACTAGTTTTCAACATAGTCAACACTGCTAGCTATGCATTTTCACCAGTGAGCCTGCATGCCTTGCTCATAAAAATTCTGCACAGCTGTCCAGAATATATCTTGTATTTTACATTGCTGTCTCCATGGCTGAAACACCCCATCCACCACCTCACTGTTTTCACATCCACTGTTTGATCTCCATAAATGTTCAGTTAACACTGATAAGCATCAATGGGTGCAATTTTTTCTACATGGAGGAATTCAATGACACATCTTCATATATACTTCCAAGTCAGATGCCATTTTGTCATACTGCCACTCTGCTGCCGCCTGTCACACAGCAACAAAATATAATGGACTACTGGCAGGAAGATTCAGTTTCTATTGACATATCTCCAACATCCTCCCCTGATATTATGGGCCAACATAATAAAATAGGATGCATTACTTTCGGAGCAGCCCTCATATATAAGAGCCGTTTTCAGCTTTTATAATCACTTCTATTACTCTATCGTTACCATTTCACATAGCCCATGTGCTTTTATAACTGCAGAAGAAAGAATATTTAAAAAATCATGAGAAATACCTTGCCTGTTGTCATTTTAAATAAAGGATTGCAGAAACATTTGTCACAAGTTTACTATAAGTTAAAAGATCTTTTTTGTGTTAATGTAAGTACATCCCAGACATGCTTACTCACCCTGAAGAGAGCCTCTGGCATTTAAATTCTACAGTTTAGGGACACAATTTAAGTTTATAAATACCTTTGAGCAGAAATAGTTTACAAGGAACAAGGTTTACACAAGGTACACTATTTTGATTTTCATATAGCTTGGCATTTTGTCTCATTACCCTTCCATCACTATGAAACTTACAGAAGTTGCAGAAGTTGCCTAGTATACCAGAAGCAGGCAATCAGTAAGTATGTTAATGTTAACATATAAACCCATTCAGAAGATGTGCTGCAATAAACTAACAGTCAAGCAGTCAGATAAGGACTTCTGTATTTCACTGTTTGCATAATTAAAACAGTGGACTTTACCTACAGAAAATATATAGTCTTATCAAGCTACAATATGCCCATTGTCTTTGTACCATACTTCTAATTATCCAAAGGTGATATTCGTTATACAATCAGTACTCAGCAGCATTTTGTGTGACCTACATACTTTGGACAAAATGTACAAGCCAAAAAGAGTAATGACTGATTTTGTCTTGTTGTTATGATAACGTAACCCAAAACTGCCTGCAAATTTAGTCCAGTAGTTTCAAAGTTTCTCCATTTCTGGGATCATAGTCTTTCATTTCCAACATCTGCATTCACAGTTCATAGCTGAAAGCAGAGGAATCTGTGCTGTGGTCATCCAGAAACTGCTTACACGCATTACAACTAATGTATGGTCTACACACCCAGTGAAAACGTGGAACACCAGAATATAAACTCTGCTTATAAGGTGAGACAATATTCTTTAAGCATATTTTGTTGTAGCTCAAAGTACAGACAATCTTCCTTTTGGTGTGATAAGTAATATAAGGAGTCTCCCACTGTGCAGTGGTCTCCTAATCTGTTTAGTTGATCCTGTGGTACTTTTCCAGACATCCTCCAGTTTATTGTCATGGCATATTTGAGGGGACATCAGAGAATTTTCCTACATAATTACAAGAAATTCTAGTGATATTTTAACAATAGTAGCCTAAGGCTTCTATTTTATGCCATGAAGAATGAAGCCCCCCACCTGAAGGCTGTTTCAGCTTTTTAAGTTGTTCCTGAGTTTTTCAGGTACATAAAGAGTAAATCTTCAAGTGGACAGCATGATTTGGTGATCTGATATTTGCAAATTTGTAAATTTGCTCTATCTGTATGTCTGCTGAGCTGTATTTGTGCTGTATTTGTAGCTGCCAAATTAATCATATAAATGATTATCATCCAAAGTATGTTTCCAAATTTATCCCTAACAAAAAAAAAAAAAAAAAAAAAAAAAGAATCACTCTTTTTTAACGCAATGTACAACACTTTATTCTTTTGCCTAAATGATCCTTCCTAAAAGAAACATAAATGTTGATTTTAACATTCTAATCCTGTGAATTGTCCTCTCAGGTTTCTGTTATATCAACCTGCTTATGTTTATGCTCATAAATAAGTAGTTCTAATTCTGCTTGTTTATTACCTATTCTGATATCGGTGTATAAGCAATTAAAGATCAAAGAAATTCTGCTCTCTTTGTCCTTTGGTGTCTTGATTAATTTTGTTCTCAGAATCAAAATTCAGAGCTGAAAGTTCATGCTTTCTCTTTTCACCCTTCTTTTTTATTTGACATCATCCTAACTACTGCAGTGTTCTTCTTTGGTATTTCTCTCATGTTTTCCAGTGTTTCCTAAGGAACATTAGAAAGTTCTGATAACATTCTGATGTCTGCATTGAAATTAATTCTCAGAAATGTTAGTCATTGTTTTTGCGCAGTACATCTTAATAGAAATCCTTAGTTGGTTGGTAACCTAATATGCCATTCCTCTGCGTTTACTTCTGAAGAAAGCAAATAATCTTCTTCAGGATCATTGACATTGTGCTGCATTTCCTATCTTGTTCTTCAGATTAAGTTCTGGTACATCAAAATACTTTACTGCAGCTAGGAATCCCTAAAAATTATGTTATATTAGTAACTTTTTACAAGGTTGCTACCAGATTGTGTTGTGATGGAATTAACTAGTACCACTTTGTATCAGTGAAGATCATCGCCTAATTTTCGCTATATTAAAACATTTTTTTTTTTTTTGTGACATGATTGTATGATTTCCTTTCGTCAAGCTGGTGGGCTACAAATCTACAGATGCACAAAAACAATTATTATCATAGGCAGTCATTCTTAAGTGTATCTCTTCTTAATATATATATCAGAATAATTCAAGTAGTCACTTTAATTAGTATTTAAATGATCAAAGAAAAGATACTTGTGCTTAAACTGTGATGTGATTTTACTTAGAAAAAAAGCAACAGTTTTACTACCACAAAAAAAAAGAAATGAAATTCTTCCTCAGATATCTAGACAAACTCAGACACATGCAAACTGATCATTATTTTTTTCTATAAGTAAACTCAGTTGCTCTAGTCACTGTATCTCAAGCATTAACTCAGATATTTGAGGTCTGTTCCAAAAGTAATGCCTCCTATTTTGTTATGTTGGCCCACGATGTGAGAGGAGGATGTTGGTTGGTACTGCAATAGAGGTTGAACCTTCCCACCAGTATTTTATTAGATATTGTTGACACACAACCGATGGCAGCAGAGGGGCAGTCTAACAAAATGGCATCTTCTATGGAAGTGTATATGAAGATATGTTATTGAATTTCTGCATACAGAAAAAATTGCACCCATTGACATTTATCAGTGCTTCCCTAATTTATTTGGTCTCCTAAAATTTATGGAGACCAAAAAATTAATGTAAGCACAGTGAGGTTGTGGGTGGAAAATTCAGCAATGGTGACAGCAACAGTGGGTCAACCTCCACTGCTACAGAAATTTATGAGCAAAATGTAGGCTCTTGTTCATCACTGGTGAAAATGCACAGCTAATGGTGGAGACTATGTTGAAAACTAGTGTTTTGTAGCTGAGAATTTGATCTATGATATAGTGTTGCTGTGTTCTTTGTATCTGTTTTAGTTTTTGTGGAAATAAATAGGAGACATTACTTCCAGAACGACCTATATACAAGTGGTGGGGAAAAGGAGAAGCAATTCAAGTTTTATATTCATAGTTAAACTTTTAAACTTTTAATATAACTTAATCATGAACCTGTCATTTAGTCAAGCATTTCTTTAAATATCTATGTCTTAGAATTCTGGGGGAGGGGGCAGGGGATGAGGGTAGAGGAAGATGTGAAGGAAATCCTGATGGGTCTAAATTGTATTTTGTTTTCCTTGGGAATTAATGCATACTCTTTTTCCTCACTTTGATTATCCAATAAAATAGTTTACTTTGTATTTATTTACCTCTAAATCACCTTAATCTCTTTTCTTAACTTCTCTTAAACTTCATGTCCTCTGTTTTCTCATTATAAGAAACTGCCCCAAAATTTAGTCTTCTGTTCATCCAAGATCTTTTCAGAGTTAATTTCAATTTCAGCAATTTCAAGCACATGTAAAAGTGCCATTGGGTATAGACACAAAACCAGCCATTACAAAATTTTCCTTCAGACAGAACCAGTTTTATTCTTCCCCGATACACAGTTGAGTATCTCTACTCATACAAGCTCCAGAACAGTTGATGGTATATAGGAGGAATAACATAGTATAATGCAGACAAGACAGCGTATGTCCTAGAAATCATACAGGCACTGTACCATATTGCTGGTATCCCTCGTTCTACTATTGTTACATAATTTTTCCAATTGTTATAAAAATTTTAGGTTTTCTGTGGAATTTTGAACTCTTTCAAACAACTTCACTTATACAGATACGTTCTTTCGGTGATAATAGACTTTTCACATCAAGTGACTCCCTCTAAAGGGCTAAAGGGATTGCAAAATAATACTATGTGTACATGTATGTAAGAGATTATTCTTTTATATCATTGACTCAGAGTTTGCTGAGGAACAAGTCCAGGCAAGTCGTGGGCAAAGGTAGAGAAATCTTCTATCTGGAGGACTCTGATGGACAGGTCCTGGCTAAGGGTTGTGAAATCCTTTAAGGAGCACAGATGGACAAGGCCAGGGACCACGAGAGAGGGATAAGCTGCTGATAATGGCTGGGAAATGGTCTTTTGTGTGGACTTATCTCGAGGAAGATGGCCATCTCAGGAGGTATGCACATGACTCTTGCTAAAGCACCCAGGAATGTCACATAGGCAGGAAAAAAAGGAGGATAAAAGAGGTGTCTGTCATCAGATCCCTCGCTATGAAAGGCCTGCATGCTGACAGACTCAAGGTGTCTGCCATCAGATCCCTCATTATGGACTGCATGCTGACAGACTTGCCTGGGTCTGCTACCTGAGACCTGCTGCTTCCTCCTGGGCTTACTCTGCGGCTTTTTCCTGGACCCACCCAGTACCTGCACCCTCGCTGCTCCTGCCCTTCGGCCTTGGACCATCGGAACGGCGTGCAGCAGACCGCTGCTGGATCTTGGTGGTGACTATCCCTGCTTTACACAATTCTTGCTTCTTTCTATCTTTTCTATCGCCCGCCCTCCCTTCCCCATCACCCAAATCCATAATAGTGTCCATCCTCCCCTTTCTTCATCTCTCTTATTAACATTTGCAATAATACTGGTTGGACCAACATTTGAACTGTTGTTTCTTAATCTCACACCAGATATACATACATCAAAGAACCTCCTCTCCCTCCTATAAATTGGAGCAAGACAATATATATATAAACCATATGTTGACTATATACTATATATATATATATCAGAAACCAATTCTAACACTTCTCTGGTCTTCTGTGTTGAGTGAAAAAAGAGAACACTAACAATTCACTTGAATATCAATAGAGATAGAAGATATTGAGCCCCACAAATAACAAGTTTTCTTCAAATGAAATAAGATATATATCAACTCAATATTCTAGAATATAGAATTGAAGTACATAAAGATGTTTACATGTGCACTAAGTATTTCAAATGTTGTTTGTGGAGAGGATGTCAACACAGACAGTATTGTCCCCAGTGTGGCTGAACAAATGTAATTAACTTACTGGGTAAAGATTTGCACTCCACTGCCATGGTGATCAGATTTCTGCAGTGAGATCAACATCCAGATAACATGATGAAGGCAGAGCATTCTTAATAACAGTCCAGAATCAAGACCCTGATTCATCTGCCTATACATATGTATTTAGTACCACGGAGACAGCTAGAGTATTTGTGTCATTCATTCAAAGACAGTAAACATAAGACACTCAATAACCTGCTCGTGCTGAAGGTGCATACCTATGTGCTATGAAGTATTTCAGACAGCACTAGATAGCTGAGTTTAGGCAACTGAGTCAAATCTATAGTGTCCTGCTGAAAAACTTTGGCTAAAGACTTTTCTAGACTTTTATAGTTGGAGCAAAATGTAATCTAGTCTAGAATTATTCCACTATGGTTACTGTTGATGAGAAAAACAACTACCCTTGATACCTCATCCTGACTGCCCCCCAATATATTGTAAAACCATACAGTTAGCAAAGAATACTCACACATTACAATGAAATTCTAAAATCAGGGAAATGGCTGCTAGTGGATTTAATGAGGATTTTCTTTACTAGGAAGCAGATATCCCAAATGCAAGAAATTCTTTTTTCTTTCTCCATAACTATATGTTCTTGTACATTTAATAGATTCTTGCACTTGTAAAGATTCACTCCAAGCATATGGAGGCTATGAATGAGAGGTGAGTAATCTAAATGAATGAACTTAGAAACATCTCAGAATGTGCAAGTACTGTTCCTGATTCACAAATTTGCAAACTAAAGGGGGTTAAAACAAGGAAAATTGAGGAATTAAAACTAAATAAGTAATTGCTTATATTTCAGATGAATCCAACTTTTTTCATTGTGGTGTCTTGTCATAATGCAAGAATGGTGGTGAGATGAAGGTATATGCAATGCAAGATTTTGTAGAATTAGTCTTCTTAATCCAAATTACAATGCTGGAAACAGTTTTTTATGTAGCACAAAAAAAACTAATATTTATTGCATTGGACTCTTAAGTTCCTCGGAAAAATCCTAAGATTTTTTCATGATAATTTTGAAGGACAAGAAAAGATATGTACAGAGAAAATAAATAAAATAAAATAAAATAAAATAAAATAAAATAAAATAAAATAAAATTATCCACTCTTTGTCTCACAGTGTTGTTTCATGAGTAAGTCTTACAGAGAAAAAAGAAAGTCACTTTGCGGTCCTCCTGGAATACAGCAATCGTGTATGAATCCATAATGTCCTCTCATCCATGCATCACTGGGGAGGGAAAAATCAAAGTACACTTTCTCTTCCAGTCCTGCAGAGTGCTTGCTTTCTCTTTTTGCTGATTACACGCTCTCTTTACCTTTGAAATCATATTAAAGCACATAATAAAAACTTAAACTGTTTGATTTAAACCATGTTGTTTGTCTTAAATAACTCATACAGAGATGGTCATCTGTCAAACAAACTTACAGAAAACAAACAAAATCAACAATAGCTGCCCTGAATTAGTAGAGTGTTTTACATTTCTTCAGCGTAAAAGATGGAAAAATAAATCCCATCAGTAAGCAAATGAAGTGGATCTCACCATAACCAAGCTATGAGCTGAAAATTAGTTTAAATCCCATGATAGGAAGGTTAAGAGATTCATAGATTAGAGGGCCAAAAGACACTGTTGTGATCAAATTCATAAACTTATGCAGAGATTTTCAAAGGCACAGAAGACATTTGGTTACCTTATTTCTACTGACTTTCAAAAGAAGTCAGATTTTTAGTTGCAGCTTCATTCAAAAATCTCCCTTTCTAAATGTTGTGATTTCAGCAATATCCAAAATCCTAAATTGTAAGACATAATAGTCAGTTTCATGGCCCATACTTCAGTTATCAGTGTCTCGACATAGTAAAAATGCAGGCAAACTAGGATTCTCCGTGACCAGATATTTTCCCTTTGATGTTACCAACAGAGGAGTTAAAGGGATCTGGATTGCTAGACCTATTCACAAACTTGGTTTTGAAAGGTCCTTTAGATTGAAATGAGGGACACAAATTTTGGACTGTTTCTATCTGAAGTAAGCATATGAACATGTAAAATCTTTCTCTATGGAAAAGCATGTTCCATAGAGTAGATTGCAAAGGAAAGGGCCCTGGTAGGTTTTGAATATCTCCAGAGAAGGGAACTCCACAACCTCCCTGGGCAACTTGCTCCAGTGCTCTGTCACTCTCACAGTAAAGAATCTTTTCTTCATGTTCACATGGAATTTATTCTGTTCCAGTTTATGTCCATTGCCCTTTGTCTTGTCGTGGGCACCACTGAAAACTGCGTGGCCCCGTCCACTTGACTTTCTGCCATTAAATATTTATAAGCACTGATAAGAATCCCTCTCAGCCATCTCTTCCCTAGGCTGAACAGTCCCAGGTCTCTCAGCCTTTCCTCGTAAGGGAGGTGCTTCAGGCCTCTAATCATCTTTGTGGCCCTCCATTGGGCTCTTTCTAGAAGCCATAGAACCATAGAATCACCAGGGTTGAAAAATGCTCACAGGATCACCCAGTCCAACCATCCACCCATCACCAATAGTTCTCATTAAACCATGTCCCTCAATACAATATCCAAACGTTCTTTGAACACCTCCAGGGTCGGTGACTCCACCACATCCCTGGGTCCCCTGTCTCCCTTGAACTGAAGAGCCCAGAACTGGACACAATACTCCATACATGGTCTCACCACACTGCACATTTAATGTACTTGATAAAACTATTGTTCCTCTATGCAAGATGATCTGATTGCACTGCAAGATGATGATAAATTATAGATTTCCAAGCTTATTAGAGGCCATATTTACTGCCTTCAAGCGGTAAGGGGTTAAACACATTCTAATTGCCAAAAAGAACTGTCCTTTCTCAGTAAATGTATATTAATAAAAAACTTGAAGAAATTTGTTTGTCTTTTCGAATAAACTGTTTATCTACAGTCTACTTCCTATATTTAAATACAGTTTACCTTAGTTTTAAAAACAGAATGCTAATTTAACATCAGGGAACAGAGTAAGTATTATACTGGATGACAAAATGATCCATCTATGCCTGCTTTTCTTTCCTAAGAAAAATTTTAACATTCTGATCATATCTCTCTTTGAGTATGTTTCATTACATCTATTTATTTATTTATTTGACCATTACCGGTTTTGTGTTCTGAAGAGTCATCAGAATCATAACTGGATACTATTTTTTTTTTAATTACAACTTTGCTGTCTTTAAAGAGACCAGTTGCTAATTTTATTCAGTAGCCACTCCTGTCATTATGAAGAATTCTCTCTAGCTTCAGGGTCAGAAAGAAAATACATTTAAGAGTGGGAATACTTGTAGAACTGACTTTTTAGTGAACAGCTCCTACTGCTTCCAAGGTGACTGGCACGTAAGCTCTGGCTTCAACTATGCTGACCTCCGAAGAACAAAAGAAAAGAAACCTCTGAAACATATTTACTGCCTAAATATGTGTAATGTTGCTATAAATTCACAGGCTGAAGAGATTTCTGAAGAGTTTCTGTAAGCATTGCTCAGCTCCAAATAATCTCTGGGTACTTTACTTATATGTGCATTACGAGAGTTAAACTCTGAAATTATTCATTTGAGTCAATTTTGGCCAACATCTACCTTGTCTATCCAATGAAAACCAGGAGGAATTTATATGACTGGTGTGTTAGTGGGGAGAACATGGTGTCATCTTTTCTTATAGATGTGTTTTCCAGTTGAGTGTCCTATCCTGAAGAAAAAATAGTCTTTACTGATTTCAAACCCATACTGATGCCTGTTCTGAAAGTTCAAGCATATCCAAACGAACAGTTTTTAAATGTTAATTAAACTATTGGAAAGAGGTGCATTTTTTTTCTTTATCTTCTCCAATTAGTAGCACCACCCTAGTAGACTTTACTACTAACTTAAGTAAAGCTGAAGAGACCATAGACGGCAACAGAAAAACCTGTTCACAGACTTAGCTTTCTTACTTCAGTAAGTTACTTCAGATTTAGCTCTTTCTGTGAAAGATAGAAACAGTTTTCTATCCAACCACTCTTTAAATTTTAATGTTCGAAGTTGGATAAAATATAATTTTTGAAGCTTGTGGGGATGAATTGTTCCTTATGTTCATTTTAGCTAAAATCTTTCTTTCATTTTATAAGAATATTTCATATCACTAATATCTTATGAGATCATTTCATTTGAATCTCTCACCATTGTTTATTAATGCATGGCTTCTGTTATACAGCCCGGATAATATATTCCAAGCTAGATTCTCACCAAACTGCTGCCTTTGGTTTCTATTGCGTAGAATTCCCGTTCTATTATGCTTTCTTTGTCTTTTTTTTTTTTTTTTTTTTTTTCCTAATTTCACACTTCCTAAACACAGCCCTCTGTCCATTCTTCTTCATGGAAATTAGGCGTAATGGACCTGCTACCCTACTACTCCCTTTGTCCCATCTCTCTCCACATTGGCCAGTGTTGAGTTTCTGTGGATGCTCATATAGGTTAAGTATGCATTTTCTCAGAGATCATCACATGTGTCAGAAAAACTCATTTTTCAGTCTGTACTTTAACTATTTCAAAGACACAAGTCTAAACAAAATTTTAAAGTGCATTCCCTGACTATTTCTTTATTGTTCTTGGTCCTTTGATAGTTCTGTTGCACAAAGTCCTCCAATTTACCTCTGCTGAGATAAATTCAGGGTAGTAATATTCTCTATTGATCTCAAACTGTTTACACACACCAGGGTTTGTCCAAGGTAGCTGCAGTTCCACCAACATTACACTAACTACAGGAAAATTCAGTTCATAAAATTCTCATTTTACAATGCTAATACTATTTACATCTATAAACAGATATTAGCAAGTGTCAGATGTCACACTTATCTTCGAAATTGACTTCAAAAGCCCCTGCTCTCTAAGTCAGGAGGACTGAGATAGAAGTTTGTATAATTAGAATGTAGTTCTAATACACAGGTATTTTGGAAGTAGGAGTAAGTAGCTGGTAGTATAGGTACCTCTTGTGACTGCGCATACCTTGGATAAAATGTTATTGTGCTATATGTGTTATACAGATGCTGAAACTGTAATTGCTAAGCATTGTTTAAAATCACTATGTAAGTAGTTTGTTGTTGACTGTCTGACTGGTTTTCTGGATAATCTTAATTTTTCTTGCTTGCTTCCTGTGATGATCAAGGGTGACTTATCAAGGATGACTGCTGTGCTTACTCAACAAGAGAATATTGTCATTGGAATTAATTTATAGAAGAGACACGAGTAATCAGAGATACTAAAAATGTTCCGTTTGGATGCAAATCCCATTTTTTGAAATGGGTTAGTCTGGAAAATAGATTTCTTATGAGTATTACTTAGCATATTCAGTCCTAGAAATCTGGGATGAGAACTTACAGTAGTAGAAAATATTCCCTATTTTTTAATACTGAAAGGTGATCAAAATCACAGACATGACAATGACAAAACATCCTTTGATTGATTAGGGGAAAAAAAAACAGTAATGTGCATCGTATTTTTAAATAAAACTACATCATGTTACAGTTATTATCATTTTGCATGAGTACAAAATAGGGTGCAGTATGTAAAGAAGTGTAGTTCACTGCAAATACAAAATGCTAGGAATAATAGCCAATTGATAATATTTTAGTAAGCAATTTACATATTGCTTATATTGATATATATAAATAAATATCAAAAATATAATTACTGAGATTAGTTCACCATAATGCAATTTTTCTTCTTTGATGGAATTCCACTTTTCCTCTTTCAAGTCATAATCCTCCTTTCTAGATGTCCAAGAGATAAGAAAAGATTCAAAACACAAGAGAGGGATTTTCAGATCTTTACAATCATTTAAATATATACTGCTTTTAGACCATAATTATTGTATAATAATTCCTAGCAAATTGTAAGTTTTGAAGTACTGAAAGTTGTATGAATTGATTGAATAGACCTGCTACTCCAACTGGACTGTCACAAGTCCATGGGACTGGATGAGATTCACCTGAGAGTGCTGAGGGAACTGGCGGAGGTGATAACCAAGCCGCTTTCCATCATCTATCAGCGCTCCTTGTTGACGGGTGAGGTCCCAGAAGGCTTGCCAATGTGACTCCCATCTACAAGAAGGGCTGCAGGGAGGATCCAGGGAACTATAGGTCTGTTAGCCTAACCTTGGTGCCAGAGAAGATTATGGAGCAGATTGTCTTGAGGGAGATCACGCGGCACAACCAGGGGATCAGGCCTAGCCAGCATGGGTTCACGAAGGGCAGGTCATGCTTGACCAACCTGATCTCCTTCTATGATCCAGTGACCCGTCTGGTGGACGAGGGAAAGGCTGTTGATGTAGTCTACCTAGACTTCAGCAAAGCCTTTGACACTGTCTCCCACAGTATTCTCCTGCAGAAGCTGGCAGCCCGTGGCTTAGACAGATACACTCTTGGCTGGGTAAGGAACTGGCTGGAGGGCCGGGCCCAGCGAGTGGGGGTGAATGGAGTTAAATCCAGCTGGCGACCGGTCACGAGTGGTGTTCCCCAGGGGTCGGTGCTGGGGCCTGTCTTGTTTATTATCTTTATTGATGACCTGGATGAGGGCACTGAGTGCACCCTCAGTAAGTTTGCAGATGACACCAAGCTCTCTGGAAGTGTCGATCTGTCTGGGGGTAGCAAGGCCCTACAGAGGGATCTGGATAGGCTGGATAGCTGGGCTGAAGCCAATGGGATGGGATTCAATAAGACCAAATGCTGGGTCCTGCACTTTGGTCACAATAACCCCGTGCAACACTACAGGCTTGGGGCAGAGTGGCTGGAAGACTGTGTAGAGGAAATGGACCTGGGGGTTGACTGATGCTAGACTGAACATGAGCCAGCAGTGTGCCCAGGTGGCCAAGAAGGCCAATGGCATCCTGGCTTATATCAGAAATAGTGTGGCCAGCAGGAACAGGGAAGTAATTGTCCCCCTGTACTCTGCACTAGTGAGGCTGCACCTCGAGTACTGTGTCCAGTTTTGGGCCCCTCGCTGTAAGAAAGGTATCGAGGCCCTGGAACATGTCCAGAGGAGGGCAACCAAGCTGGTGAGGGGTCTGGAGCACAGACCTTACGAGGAGCGGCTGAAGGAGCTGGGATTGTTCAGTCTAGAGAAGAGGAGGCTCAGGGGAGACCTTATTGCTCTCTGTAACTACCTGAAGGGAGGTTGTAGTGAGCTGGCAGTCAGCCTCTTCTCTCATGTGACTAGCGATAGGACTAGAGGGAATGGCTTCAAGTTGCGCCAGGGAAGGTTCAGGCTGGATGTTAGGAAATCCTACTTCTCTGAAAGGGTGGTCAGGCACTGGAATGGGCTGCCCAGAGAGGTAGTGGAGTCACCAACCCTGGTGGTGTTCAAAGGGAATTTGGATGTTGTGTTGAGGGACGTGGTTTAGCGAGAACCATTGGTGATGGGCGAATGGTTGGACTGGATGATCCTGTGGGTCTTTTCCAACCTTGGTGATTCTATTATTCTATGATTCTATGAATGAAAGGAAAAATTTAGGCATTTGTGTCAAAACTATCTAGAAAAGTATATTTTTAAAAAGTATTAAATTCATTTGAAAGCTTTCTTTGATATCAGTGTACTGAAGCAGATTTTCCAGAGCAGGATCATACCAAGCAGAGTTAGCTTGTATTTTGAGCTAGTACATATTTGGTACTGCTTTGGTCATGAGTGACTATGAGTGATTGTGGTAGATTTCAGATTTTGTTATGTAATTTATAAGTAGTGTGCTTATTAAAGTGGTGTAAGTAATAGAGTTGAAAAAAGTGTATGTATAAAAGGTAATAATGAGGAAAATTTCACTTGATTACTTTGTTGAGGTATAGCAAAGAAACTGCATCTTTCCCATTTAAGATGAAGTAATTCAGATCTTTCTGAAATACAACTGTCTTTGTTTGGTTTAAGATCTCCTAGGTACGTAGATTTAGAAATGCCTCTTGCTTTTATGAATCTAAAGAAATTATTCTTTCACACAGAAAGATTTCTTTTTTTCCTCCCAGATGAATTATTAAGAGTTTGTACAAAGATTTCAGTCTCCTGTGAAGGTTCCTAATTTGTTCATCTTCAAGCATACACAGTGAAGTGATAACCTAATATTTTTAATGTAAAAATATGCAGAAAATGCACTTAAAAATACCATGGGGACATTTAACACAGAGCAAAGACACTGGAAAGGCACATCTACATTTTGTTTGCCTCTCACTTAAGGCATTCTTGGAAATGGTGGCTTGAATTGCCCATGTGACATTCCGAATACTTTATATCTTGTTAATAAAGTTTGTTTCAGAGATTTTCCTCTACCTCATGTCTGCCTGTATATAGGCCATCATGAATGCACCTATTAAATAGTATCTTTCATATATTTCTCTATTTCTCTTTTTTTTTTTTTTTAATTAATGTCTTTCAGACAGTGGGTTGTGAGTGCAACTCTCTCTACTTTTCACGGACAGAAATACTGTTCCTGGAGTTGTCAGCTCCAGCTGTGCAAAAGAAATCTAAAAATAAATGGAAATACTGCAGCCTGGTGAGACTGTTATACTCCTGTGGTGCTCATTCTTGCTCCTCAGTGAGTTACACTAGTTCATCAGGTCTAGTCCAAGGGAAGTTCCACCCTGCTCTCATGTATTTGTAGAGAAAGGTTTTGAAGTAGTAGCCTCTTTCTTGGGAATGGGGAGAATCCTGTCTGTTCTTGTTGAGCATATAATAAAACACACTGAAGATCCTTTCAAGTCTGCAGTAGTGCTGACATCACACGGTGCCGGCAGCATAAGCTTTATTCTTTCACAGACCTAGATTCTGAAGTAATATGTAATCAATGCATTTCTACAAATCAGTTGAATACAAATCATTCATTAAAAACACTGCTTTTCCCTCAATCTATATACCCTCTCTTTTCTATTCATGCTCATTAATCTACTTACTGTATACATTAGAATTATCCAGGCTCTGAATACAATCACTGATATGCTTACATAGCTTTTCTTTTTTAGAGCAGCCTTCCATAAGCATTTCTGGTATTTTCTCCAAACAGTGTAGCATCTTAAAGTGAGTTTTTCCTGTCTGAGGAAAACAGCTACACCCTGAAATAAAATCAAAGCCACAGCCTCAGAATAAAGAAAATTAGCTTCGGAAATATACAAAGAGTATACTAGATGCCTCCTCCCTGCAGATTGCAAAAAAAAAAAGAATGGAGTGTCTTAAATAGTTTCAGAAAAGGCAATGAAGTTAAAAATAAGCACTAAATTCAGTCTCTATAACGAAGGCAGAGAAAGCAGACAGTACCAGTTGCCTTTCTAGAAAAAAAAAAAAGCTTTAAGTCATTTGTAATAACCATCAGAAGCTGCAGTCCACCTCACCCCGTAGAAATATAAAAACACAGAAACACAAGTTCCGTGTAAAGCTGACAAGCACGAAATAGAAAGTTGCTTCAGGATTTAAAAATTTGGTAGCTGTTAAAAAAAAAAAAAAAGGCGTATGTACACTGTCTCCTCAGTGATTTCGCTTCAGCTCTAGCTACTGCAAAGCAAGAGGTCAGGGTTAAAGAATAGCCGGAACACTTCAGGACCAGAAGTGTTGAGAAGGATCTGTTCATCTGGATTCAAGGAAGGGAAGAGGTGCAGCTCACTCTTCCCTGGCACATTTCCCCAGCAGCTTCCAAGTAGATGTCTAACTACAGCAATGAAAACAGCAATTATAATCTGAAAGACTAGAATCACTGAAATTGTAAGGGCCAGTATGAAAAAACTGAAGAATCCTGAGGAGCTATTGAAGACCCTCAGGAATGTGAAGAATATATATAAGATTCAAG
The DNA here is from genome assembly GCF_016699485.2 of Gallus gallus. Classification (NCBI taxonomy): domain Eukaryota; kingdom Metazoa; phylum Chordata; class Aves; order Galliformes; family Phasianidae; genus Gallus; species Gallus gallus. The sequence goes on along the minus strand of NC_052532.1, from coordinate 162,705,332 downwards.
TCTGCTTGCTTTAGCATTTTCCCTTAACAGTGACAAAAAGAATTTAAGACAGCAGGTACAAAAACATGCATTGTTAGAATCTAAGAGAGAGGAAAGGAAAAATGTGAATCATCATTAGTCATTATAAGGAAATAAAGGGATGTGCTCTGAATACAGATGAAGCCCTTGACAGATGAAATGACAGCTACTGAAAAGACAACAGAGCTCTCAAGCCTCCCTTATAATGATGGCATTACAATTGGATTTTACATGAAGTATAGTCTGCTTGCTCCTTAGTTGTCATTTCTGAATCAGGTAGGGCCTGACACATAGCTGCTCCAACAAACAGCTTATCATTGAGATTACAAAAGGTTAAAGTTCTCCTTATTTATAGATCACAAGAGCAGAGCAGCAGTGAGAGATGGTACTCAAATATTCATGTCCCTTTCTGACAATTGTGTCCCTAAAAGCTGAACTATGACACAGGCAAGGATGTTGTAAGTACTCATTCACTGTGGTGACTGTGCAAAAGTGTGCTGAAAACTTTACATATCACTCCTTCCTACAGCGTGCACTAATCTTTGCCTCAGATTTCACATGTGAGTTAGACTGTAGGAAATTAGTTCAAATTTCTCATCATATTTCCAACTGTAGTGGTCACAACCTTTTTAGGTGGGTCTTGCGGCTCCCCACATCCCATTCTACCTCTTGTTTTTCCTCTCACCAACTTCTCGCCTTCCTGGATTCCTGTCTTCATGCATAGATGAAAGATGACTTCCTGTCTCCCTTTGGAATCCAGCCCAGCTTCTGGACCTCTACAGTCTCTGCAGGAATCACAGAGTCAACTGTCTTTTTCACATGCAAACAAAAGAAATAGGCCATAATGAAGTTTTCAACACTCTCGGGACAGAAGTAGACACTGAAGTTTCTTGCCAAGAGGCTTCAGAGTGTGGGGCTGCACAGAAGCTGTGTAGGTAATAATCCCTTTTAATCATATCACAGCATAAGACCAGGAGGAATCACTAGATTGTTTTGTCTGGCATCTCATATATCAGAAACCATCACAACTTGGAACATTACACTGCAACTCACTTATGCATTTACAGAGGTCAATGAATTGCATTTGATTAAACCAGATCCAGCAAATTATCAGGAAGAAACAAGGAGATGTATAATTTCTCACTTCCTTCAGTAGTTTGTTCCACTAGTAAACTAATCATGAAAATCAGTCTTAAAGACAAGTATTTATTTCCAGTTTACTCTACTCTTACAAAGGCTTCCTGTTACCAGTTCTTTTTTTCTTTTCTTTTCCTCCACAGGATAAGAAAGCCCCTTCGTATATGAGGTGTTCTCATGAAAAGATATTCAATAACTGGAGTCAAACTGCCTGTAAGCCTACTTTTTGACAGATTAAACTAACAGAATATCTCACTGGAAGACATCTCTCCAAAATGCTTAAATCATTCTTGTGGATCTTTTCTGTACAACCTACAGTTTTTTAACATCTTCAAAATACATAAGCTCAATCTGTATCCCTCTGAAGTATCAGACTCCTCACTACAATGTCTAGAAACAGGATAAAGTTAATACAAAAAAAAAAAAAAAGACAGACATTGAAGAAGTATAGGTAACAGTCCCTATATGTGAGAGGGGCAAGATGATTTTACAGACAACGTGCAAAATGGGAATTCAAATGTCTGGGGCTTTGTTCTCATTGTATTGAAGACTGTTATGTAAATTCAGGTAATTATTTTTAAAAATTTTCTGATTTTTTTACACCTGATGTACTAAACTGCAAGTAGGATCTTCTCAAGGGTGTTGCAACATTTTGTTCTTTACACTCTCTAAGTGCTTTGGGATCCCCATCTGAAATCATTCTTACTATTAATATTCATGTACCTCACCACACTTTTGTCAAAGTGACATCAGTAAACGCATTCTAGAAATTATGGTTACATCTTTATAAAGTACTTCTTTGTGATCTGAAAGAATATTCAATAAAATTGAAGAGATAAGAGCATTTTTTTGGATTTAATATCTGACAACTGAAGGTTTGAAAGACAAAAACAATCCTTCAGAAATTTCACATTTGCCTTTATCAAGGAATTCCAATAAATTTATGCAACTCTACTCATTCAGTATAATTATTCTATGTACACAAACATAAATGCATATTTATGTGCAAAGTTTAATTCTAAGATTGGGAGGCGTAATGGAGTCTAATTTTATTATATCAGATATTTTTCCTAGAGGTGCACATTGATTTCACACTGTCAAACAAACTGCAAAATACATTATAACAAAACAATTAAAACTGCTGGTAATTATTACAATTAACTTGCTGCTTCATACTAATGGAATGTTCAAGCATCCGAGAATTCCTGATTATCAGAAACTAATGGATGTTCGGAAGAGGATGTCATTTTCTGTTGCAATTTGTTCTTGGCCGATTTAATGTTCCCTCAAAACAGTTTTTCCATTCCCAAATGTCTCATTTGTGGCTTTGCAGAGGAAAAGATCGTGACAGTATTTTTTCTGTTCTTATTTTGTCTTCAGAATGCTTAAGGCTTTTCATTCTGCTGTTATGCCAGGAGCATATAGTCTAAAATAATAAAATAAAATAAAAGACTTCTACCATTCTATGCATTCATTTGTTAAGTATAACTGGAAAATTCTCATTTACAGCAGTGTTAAATGTGAACTAGCGCTACTGATGTGTATATACTTCTGGCCAAAAGGACAGTGAAGTCTGGTCCATTTTATACAGCAGTATTTCTGTGTCATGAGTGCTACTCCGGTTGCATGAAATCTCTTTATTATAAAGCCCTTGATCCTTGTTGTGCTGCTGTAACTCTTGTGATGTTGTTCCAGTGCCTGACAGTGACGCTGCTCTAGCATTGCAAGAACAAGCATCCAAATGGAGTTTAGTGATTCAAATCCAGACAGTGCCTGCAGTAGCTCTTTGATAGAAAGAGCAAGTTGGGAGCAGCAAGGGACAATCCCTCCAAGCTTAATTCTGTCCACATGCATTTTTTGCACTTCCATGCCAGCTGCACATCAATTAAATGTTGCTTTAAAATGGTATCTTTTCTGCAGGGAGTCATACAGCTGATCTGGCAACCTCTGTATTGTGCCACTGTAAAAACTCATGATACAACAGTTTAATCCGAAACACTGTTATGTATTTTTCAATAGAGAGCACTGAGATCAAGGATGGCATGAACTCTATAGGACATCTGTTTTACAGAACAAAACTTCTCCAGTGACTAATATCTTGAGAAAACACATGTCATGCAAAAGCATGACACAATTAAACTCCTTGCTGAGGTTTATATTTCCAGTATCTTCATTTTGTTCTTTGGAGAAATAATGTAATTAGCAAGGACAAGCAAGTACTATTAATTATTTCTTCACCATCACCCGTGTGTTTTTGTGTATTGAACCTACAAGATAGCATGGTTTGTGATGTAAGGATCTTATGGTTTTTACGAGTAAGTAATGTAATTCAAGTGAATAAACCACCACAGCCTCATGAACTTTCCCACAGAAAGCAAGACAGTGAGTGTGAGAAAAAAACTTGATATTCCTTGATTAATTACATTTGAGATATTATATAGTTTGAAAAATAACAGCCTGTGTTTTAATTTTAAAATAAAATTCTCAATAAGCAGGAGAAGAATTTCCAAGGATTACTTTAAGACCTTTAATCTTTTTTTATAGCAGGAAATACATTAGTGTTTTGCTGATTTTTAAAGCAGGAAATGTACCACTGCTTTGCTGAATCAGGGCCTAAAAGAGCAATCCAGTCACACTCTGGGACAAAAATATCACAGTGTGTAAAATATCCATAATGTGATTAAAAAGAAAAAGGTCATTTTTGAAGCTTAAAAAAATTTAAGAGTTGAAGCTTTAAAATGTTTCCTCACATAGGGAAAGCAACACACTTCGATATGTTCACCTAATAACGTAGCTTAGCTAATTACACAGCCTGAACAGTTTTGTGACACTAGGGATAGAGGTAAGGAACAGGTAAGACCCTTCTGGCGTTAAAGGGCAGAAAAATAGTTGTTACAAAATGCCTATTAAATAAGCATGAAAGTGCAGAGTACGCTGCTGCAGGATAAATGCAAATGCCAGCTTTGCTTATTGACTGCTGAACCTGATTTTGCCTGTCGGAAACAAAAGGGAACTAAAAAACAATGTCACTGCTTGAGTGAATGCACAGAGACAACAGGTATACTCTTTGCATTGTAGTACAGTGAAGATGCCATAGCTGACAAATACTAAAGCCGGACATCTTCATAATGGAATGCTTCATACCTGGAGGTGGAATGAAACTAAGTTTCTAGACATGTCTGCGGTAAGTATTAAGTTTCAGGGTCAGGATCGAATAAGGAAAAATTTGGAAAAAAGTGAACAAATAATTCACCTGTTACTGAAGCTTAACTGCACCTACTAAAAGAGTGTTTGATTTCTTGTAAATAAGCAGGGCAACAAGAAATAAATACCTGTCTCTGTCATGAACTTCTCCTCATAGGAAGATTCCATAATATCTCAAACACGGGTTTGTCCACTTAGATCATACAATGGTGTATTTCTGCCGGGTTAGAGGAAGAACACCTAGTTCATTATTACAACCAATATGAATCTCCACATCTACAATATTCATTTAGAGCCCAGTGTGCTAATTGAAATCATCACCTTCTTGTGTCATGTTTTTATCTGGCTATTTACTTACATTGCATTTAGCCAATGTAGCCTTGATTTTGACTAGAAACTGGAGGTACTGTCACAGTACAAAACAAAAATTTCTTTCCTGTTTTATCCTAACTTCAATCAGTAAACTCAAGCAAAATGTAGGTGAAAAATCAAAAAAAGACAAAAAAGCCTGTGGAGGACTTTGGAATACCTTGTGCTGTAACACAAAAGCCTTATTAGCTTCTTTTTCTGAAAACATAAATGTGGGCTAACATTTGTAGCAAGTATCTGAGAACAGTTGAATTATACTACAATTTCTAGCACAGTGTTCTTTTATGATCTTTTTTTAGCTGCAGTCTTATCCCTCCCACCCCTCTTTCATATGCTGTAACCAGGCTGTCATAAAGAGTTGCTTAGACTGATTCACATTTTAAGAGTACTATGGGTATGTGAAACATGAATTAGTATTACCAGGAGAATTAGAATCAGAGTGTAAAGCAATAATAATAATAATAATAATAACATTATGTTTTCAAGCAGCTATGATGTTCACTTTAGCTTCAGTACCATGTTCAGCTCTTGGGTTCTACTGTTTCATGAAAATAGGACACAGTACAGCACAGCAGATTGGGACACAATGTGTGTCTTTCTCTGCAGAGTTCAATTAGGTATATCCTAGGTTCACTAGCTTGGCAGGCTTGACAATTTATCTGTCTTCAAAGCAATCTTTTTTCTTTTTTTTTTTTTTCCTTATTTTCTTTTCTTTCCTTAAGTGAAACTTTCACAAATGTTTGCATGAATCAAAGTCTGCAAATGTATGGCGTCACATCTCAGTGCTGACATCTCAGTACCCTTCCCAGACCTAAAGGACATCCAAGGGTCTGCAATACGCACAACACACATTCAAATTCTGGCAATATGAAGAACAAAACAGGAACTAACAAATAAAGACATCTGTCATCACAGATCCCTGGAAAAACAGCAGGAGGTATTGACAGTAAACACACTAACAACATGCACCAAACCTAGCTGTATTTCAGTGGAAAGATGAGAAAATGAGCAAAGATATTTGAAGTCCTAGCCGAATTGTGTTACTCTATTAAGTGCAGAGAAAACCTTTCAGTTGAAATCAACATTATGAGATAAGTTTATAATTATTCATTGTTCACTGCAGAATGCACCTCCCTAAAAGCTCAAAACTGTTTGGCAGCCTAAGCTAAAAAAAATAAAATAATAATAATAAAAAAAGCTAACTATTAATACCTGGAAAAAACTCTTTAATTTAAGCTTTTCTGAAGGACAAAATAAAACAAAGAAAGACAGCTGAATGACTTCTTGCCTCCTGCAGTGAATTTTAAATACAAAGAGAAATAAAAGGCTGTCATCACCTCAAGCAGTTTATGGACAGACTTGTGGGTTGATGAGCTGAAGTAGTGTGCTGTGAGAGTGTGGGGCCAAGAGAGAGAGTCAAACTCAAGCTCTTTGCTTCCCTGCTGAACAGAGGCTCAAACAGGTCACAGAGGTGAATCGCACAGAGCTTTTGATAGAGTGTTTAAAACAGGGAAGTGTTTTCCATTGTTCACCTCACTTCTGTAGGCGCACAGAAAGCATATTTGTGTTGCCAGTGGGAAAAGACTTGCTTTTTTACCACAGGAGCATTCATCTGCCATTTTTCCATGACCAAAATACTGACATTAACACATCACAAAACAAATGTGATAGAAACAATAGTGATCAAGCAATGACTGAGTCTGATTTCACATCTGAGACTCGTTTCCCCTTTTCCATCCCAGGCTGAAGAAGCTGTGAGTTATTTTAATTAATCTGCCACAGAATGTCATAGTCTAAATGAGTTCAAAAGATTTTGATACAATCCACAGCACATCACAAATATCACCTTCAGCTACAGCCATTTCTGTAGACTTAAATCTGAGACATGCAGATATGATGACAGGTGTAGCATAAAAGGATAAAATATAGTAGAAATCAATTACAGTCAAGTCATTTCTCTTCCTTAAGCAAAATTTTATTATAAAAAAGAAATTACTACAACAAGGTGGCTGTAATTTCCTTAATGATTGAAAGATCTACATATATTCTCCAAAAACTAAATTTCATGCTTGCAGAGTAACTTATAAATAAATTGTCTAGTATGTCATGATTGCTATAGTTCATCATATTGGAAAGTGTGCCACCTGCACTGAGACATACATCCAGTAACTCATGTCCTAAGCAATCAGATGTAGTTAATATGATAGTCTAAATTAATATGATGTTCTCACATCTAAGATGAAGCAAGCATATGGGAACAAGAGTCTCACATGCATCTGGTACCCAATAGTAGGAATCTGGTAAGAAATTTTTTTTTTTGCTTGGCTTGCTGTTTACGTATTTGACTAAGTACAAAGAGATTTTATCTGCAATCAAGACATGCCATAAAAATTCCAGCATGCCAGTCTTTCAGATGTAAAAGTTAAATATATAGTGCATGTAGTCTATTATTTTCCTGTCTTAAGAAGGGAATCATCCATTTCAAGGCATGTTAAAAATGCCATTCTCAAACGTTTTTGTTTGTTTGTTTGTTTGTTTGTTTTGTTTTGTTTTGTTTTTTTTCCCAGTCTAAATCTCTAAGTCCCACAGAGTTTTACAGGGATAATATCTATTCTATCAGCATTAGTTAGCATGGATTGTCCCTCCACTGTTTCTAAAAACAGCTTTCACAGAAGTCTGTAGCAATTCTGCATCCTCTCTAAGTGTATCCTTTCTACCTTTCTTGGGTTACATCTAGTATACCCGTAGCCTACACCAGTAGCATATATCTGCTGTATGGCAATTGTTGGGATGGAATCTGAAGTCCAGGGAGAATGTCACGGCTGGTGTAAGATGCTTCCACCAAGGCTAGAAAGCACAGAACATAATAAGTAGTTAGTTGAAAAAACAAAAACAAAAACAAACAAAAAACCTTAAGATCTTTATAAAAAGGAGATTATCAATATGCCTTTCATGAAATAGCTTCTCAATTCAAATGTTCACACAAAAGAATTGGATTCCAGGCCAATTTTCACACAAGAATAAACCTTAATCCTTAAAGCCAGAACCCTCAGCTCCAGACTACAGCCTAGCAGCAGTAGAGAAATAAAACAAACAAACAAACAAACAAATAAATAACGAGGAAATTGCACTCCATCAAAAAGGACACTGAGCCTTTATGAATTTAGGTGTCAGTATGACAAGAACAAGAATATTCCTGGTTTTTACTCAATTTTTAAAATAGAAAGTGTAGTATGTAAATCATATTGAAAAAAAAAACAAAAAAAAACCAAGAACAACAAAAAAACACCTGTGCCAAAACGATTACACTGTTATCATCAAATTGTTGGAAAAATATAAAGAGCAGTGTGGAAGGAAAAAGAGAAAGAGATTGTTAAATATCATCTTTCTAGCAGAAAGAGAAACAATTAATCCTGTTCCACAGATCTGAGGCAAGATATTAGCTCATTCAATTTTATGCAACAAGTATGTGGCAGAGCAAAGACTGGAAGTTTCATTCCAGCTACACCAAAGAGACAAACCTGTTTCTAAAGTACCTAAAGCCAAAGTCACCTAAAGACAACATGATTCTCTCAAAAACCTTGAATAACATCAGCAAAAATTCCAGGTCTTTTCTCCCTTGAAGACATGAGAAGTGCAAACAGCAGTTTTGGACAGCCTCACTCTGTCTTCTGCTGTTACATTTCTGGACCCATCTTATTTCGTCAAGTTCAGCCTTTGGAGGATGAAGTAGGAACTACAAGTCTTTTTATAAGCAGGCTGGTTTTTTGTTTTTGTTTATTTGTTTGTTTGTTTGTTATTTTTTGGGGGGGTGGATTTTTTAAGCTTTCATGATATGTAAAAGATAAAATCCATCCTGTAAATTCAGTTCCTGCACATTTTGACTTTTGCATGAGAGTCGCTCTTTCTCATTCAAATTGTTCTCCTTTTCATAGAATAATTAGCATTGGATTAAAGCAGCAGTCAAATTGACCCTACTCTTCTGTTAGCTTTTAGTTAGAGGACTCAAGCTAAGATCTACTCCTAGATGTTAAATAATTTAGTCTCTTCTTTCATGAACATTGTCTATGTAATTATGTTATTTTCTTCTAAATAGTACTTTGAGACATAATAAAATACATGTTATTTGCTGGTTTATTAGTAGTTATTTGTAGTCTGCCTTGATAGATCAGATAGTGCAGTAGCAGTAATCCTCCACTACTACTTGGCTGTTTTCCTTCAGTTACAGTGTCATGTGCAAACTTTACCACTCATTATTTCCTGATTTCTTCCCCCCTCCCCCCAGCCCCCCTTTCCTGCCTCCATGGGTCATTCCTGCAAACAGGAAATAAGAGTAGTCAGTCTTGGAACAGAAATGCAGCTTTTCGAAGTTATCCTTCTATATAGAAGGGGTGACTGTCTACTTGTGATAAATCCATGTGAATTCATATTAATTATATTTCCTGCTAGGAATTCTATGATAGTGGAGACTCAGATGAGGCACTACTATTAAAAACTCTTTATCAAGTGGTTGTAAGTGGTGTAACTCTGGATTAAGTGGTTGTGAGTGACTCAGCTGAAACGAAGGGGAACCAAATAAAAGCACCTCGATAATTAAGGTTTAAAATTTAAAAGAGAAGTCTTGCAGGAGTGGAATTGAATGTGGTAGAGGCTTAGAATCTGACTTAGTCAAAAGTACAGGAATTTTCTTCAATTTTCATTACCAGCAAAGTAGAGGAAACTTACAGAAAAGAGCCTCAGATCTAAGAGGATGAATAGTGTCTTCAAAAGTGAGAAAAGCAGTAAGGCTGCATGAAAAAGAAAACGGTTTAATAAGAAGTGAGAGCTATGTGTTACAGGTCAATATGTTTAGAGAAGAAGTGAGAACTGAAAAGGCAAGATAAATTAGATCTTGCAAAGGATATTAAAACAAATACTGAAAAGTTCCTTATCCACATAATTAAAAATAGATCAAGGAAAGAAATTAAACATACTCTAGATATGGCCCCAAAACTGAATTAATATTTTGCCTCAGTTTTCAGTAAAGTTGGGGGCATTAAACATACTAAAAGACACAAGTTATTTTACAGATATCAGGGTCTGCAAATGTAAATTAACATAACTAAGATGAAAAAAAATCCCTCTAGTGCACTCAAGTCAGGGGACGGGATGATCCCTATGAGAAGGATGAAATGATACATTATGTAATTTTGACTCTTTCGGAGGGGTATGTCTGTTGTTATCAAGCCGTATAGTAAAATCAGGGTTGAGGGAAAAAAAAAAAAAAAAATTTGAATAATTAGTGTTATGTAATGATTTAGAGTTAATTTGAAGGAAAGCATGAGTTAAGTAAAGAGAAAATAAGACTTAAAAAAAACGTGAGCTTGTTAAAATCATGATAACCAGGCTAATAGACTAGCTAAACATTATTCTTCATAGATGATTTTAAATGATGAGCAAATAAAGGAAATGAGGGAGAAGTGACAGACACAGGCCACAATAAAGAATTTAATTTAGTAAATTATACTAATAGAAATTAAAGTGAATACTGTAGAGTACAATACCATGTAATTTGGGATTAATAATAATACATCTTGATATCAAATGGAAGTTCACCCATTTGAAAAAATAAAAATAAAAGGGAAAAAATTGCATTCAGTTGATCATAAGATGACTTTGGTCTGTGGAAGTGATGTAGTTGCAAAACAGGCAATCTTTGGATGACCAGGAAAAGAAAGAAATCATGAACACCATCGTATAGTTCATTAGTAAAGATCTATATGCACTACTGTGCAAAATTATTGACATTCATGTTAAAAAATATTCATTCAGACTAAAACAAACACAAATAAAGGTTAGCAGAATTATTGGGTTTATGGAAACCTTGTCCTGAGATAAGCTTTCAGTGTTTTATCTCAAAAAAATGAAAGCCAGAGGATACTATGACCATTCCCTTTAAATACACAAGGGATAAACACCAGGGAGAGATAAGAAGTACTTAAACTAAACTAAAGGATGATTTTGGCACAAGAACAAATGCATATTATCTGGCTATGAATATATTTCATCTGGAAATTAAGAGTGGGTTTCTAACTCAGAGGGTTCAGTTTGTGCAACAACTTTTCAATAGGAATGAGGGCAAAAATCTAAACTTTTTGAGCAGATGCATGCATGAAAAGTGTCATTAGGAAAAAGTTGCCTCTGTCAGTTGAAGAGGTTAAATTTGTGTTCTTATATTCATTGCTCCTAATAACTGTTAATTTAATCTGATTCTAAGTGGAAGTATACATCTTTTGTTAAATGAGAAATCTGCTGTTGATTATGATATACACTTTTTTAGAAATAAAATTCCCTATTATGCAGACAGACTCACTCCACAGAAATGGCTCTACTCAAAACCAAATACCCAAACAATGGCACATAAAAGGAACACAAAGACACACACAGAAATTAAAAAGAATGCTACAGCAACGGTTGAACATACAGGAATTTGGCATCGATGATAATTTTTGTTCTGACTAGGATATACGCACTATTTCCCATATGCAGATATTTAGATATTTAGATTTAGAGTATGGGGAATAATAACATCTTTGTAAACAAACATTTGATTGAATCATAACTTTACATCAAATTTCTGTCTGAAATACAAAAGGACACAATCTCTGCTGCAAAGTGTTCAACCCAAGCTTCAATTCAGAATTACACTAAAGGGTGTTACATGGACATAGTGTCAAAGCTCAAATGACAAAGAAACTGCCTTGAATGTTTGTCAGATTTGTTGGCCTTATGTTTCCTTCTCAGGACAAAATATACCATGCATATCATAGGTACTTCTACTTTCATATTCCACAGTTGATTTTGTATTTCAATAAAACTATATAAAGATATATATATTTTTGAGCATAAAACCTCAAAATAGCATTTAGCAGCATTTAGCTGAGCAAACAAATGACACAGTCAACCAAATAAAAGCCACAGAATAGAGGGAGCTACAGTGTGATTATTTGCTAAGAAATACTTCACAAGTTAACATTTTTCATTGACAATCCCTCCCAGGTGCAACACAGCAAAGAACATTCTGTTAAAATCGACACCCAAGGGCACTTTGAATTTCTGGAATACAAAATTGAAGAAAAGTGAAAAATCTTCCATTTTTTTCATGTCTTAGGTTTTACATCCAGTTTATAGAAACCAGAGGTATACTTGTTTATATTAGTATATCAATCAGAAATTCGAAGATCTCCTTTTAATAAAATTTTGAAAAGGAAAGACTATTTAGTAGTTCAGTAAATAATATTATAAAACTGAAAAGAACTAATTGAACAGCATAGAGATATTGTGTATAACTTCAAATATTTCTGTAAATATAATCCAGTATTTCTGCTTTGTCTATTGAGCTATTGATTTGCAGCCAGCACGACACAACCCCCTATCTGCAAGCATCTAATTCAAAACCTATCGAGGTTCTCAAATTTTTAGGAATGAATATAATAAAATAAATGTCAGTTAGTTTGGCATAAAATTTTACAGTTTTTCAATAAAAAAAATTACTGTTTTGTTTTCTATTGTTCAAAATGTTCTTTTATTCAAGCCAATTTGTTTATGTGTGTGGATAAAAGAAGTAATTTATGTCTCCACAAGAAGAGTTTCTACAGCTTTTACAGGCTTCCATGGAGTAATCATAGGCTAGCTTTTTTTCTCTTTTTCCTTCCCTTCCCTTCCCTTCCCTTCCCTTCCCTTCCCTTCCCTTCCCTTCCCTTCCCTTCCCTTCCCTTCCCTTCCCTTCCCTTCCCTTCCCTTCCCTTCCCTTCCCTTCCCTTCCCTTCCCTTCCCTTCCCTTCCCTTCCCTTTTTTTGGTAGTAAGTTCTACTAAAAATTAAATTAATCTACAGAGTCTCTCACAGAAGCAATTTGCCAAGCAAAGATATCATCAGTACCCATATAAATGAATGAAAGCATAATATCAACATTGTTAAGAAACAATATATTGTCTCTCACTCTAAATTAAACAATTAAATTATATGCCTTAATGGCATGATTGAAGAACATACTTTCAAAATCTTATTTTGAAAATGGTGTGACTAAAATAAATAATTCTTCTGTGATACCACTACCTGTGTCCATTTTTTTTTATAAACTTCACTGCTAAATAGTCATTTCAGTAATTCAAACATCTAGAATAATTCACTATCTTGACATGATAAACCACTCACAGTGAACTCATGTCTCCTGTTACAACCTCTGAAAAAGGTACTTAAAATGACAAGGCTTTTTCTTTGTTTATTTGACAGAAATTTCTTCAAGAGGACTATTCTTTCTTTAGGAAGAATTCTTGAGACTTTATATTTTCTTCAAGTTCCCTGATACTATTGCCTACATGATCTAAAGAGCAACTCAGTGCAAGTTGCAGCAGTTTTGAAGGAAAGCACAAAAAATCATTAGAATTAAAATTCATGGGGTATCATTCCAATCAGAATTGTTTATCTGATGATCTCCGCTTTTGTACACTGGAGGCCATATACAGATTAGTAAAACTATTAATTACATAAAACTAAACAGTTCACAAATAAACCATTTTCAATGAGAAGCACTGAAGTTTCCTTTTCCCATTCAACTCAATATGCAGAGGTTCATATTTATTGCAAATCAAATTAAATGTTTGTAAAGTAAAACCATGGAATCATTGCAGGTAGGGACTCAGCAGGAATGCTATCTTTGATTTCAGTCAGATCAAGATTTCACCCATGATGACAGTGTTTGGAAGAGGGGACAGCTGTAATAAAGGTCTGATTATCCCCAAAGACACCTCAGCGTATTTCTTCAGATCGGATTTTAATCCTTCTGCTGATCCATCATTTCTTGACTGTTTCGTTTGACAAGACCTTGATCAAAGCCACACTTCAAAATTCTCTAATCAAGAGCATGTAATTGATTGCTCATGAACAACTCTAAGACCTGTGCCCCCACCAGTGAACCATAGGTCATGGATCATGGCAGCATATTAAACCTTGATTGCAGCCAAAAAACTCTCAGATCACATTTCAGATCAGCACATAAGCAGACACACTACTTACACTGCACACACAGTATTATCATCTGTTAAATAAAATCTATTTGACCTTGACTGTGTTCTAACTGAACTGTGGATACAGCACAAATGTGGAAAAAAATGAGCATAAACTTGTTGGTTGCCTTCAAGTTAAGATTTATTTCTACATTCTAGGTAGGATGTACTCCACTCAGGAAAGGAAAAGAGTAATCCCAAATTGTAGCTTTCTCCTTCCTCTGCCTGACCTGTTTTATAACTCTTCTTCTATCTCAGAATGCTCCAAGTGTTCTTTTGGTCAAGAATGCTACCAGAGACGGCAGAATAATTCTTTAATTTAAACGTAACATTTAATATCACCTTCTTTCTCTGTACTGACAACGTTGACTGTCAACTTTCAGTGTTTTTCCACTTCCATGGAGCCTGCTGAATTTCCTCTTTTGAAGTAAGAAGTATTCATAAATATAAGTTGTAAAATGAGTTTGAATAACCAACTAGCAGGAAGAGGAAAATATATTTGGACATAACCCCATCTGTTTTTGTGATTCAGGCTGTATTTGGAGCATTATTTCATTGTTGTTGTTTTAACAAGTAGTTGATGTGGTATTACAAAATTGCATAATATTAGATTACACATGGTCTTATAAGGGGAACTAGTTTCAGATGTGAAACTGAGCATTCTCTCTACTATACAAGTGTTCTTTGTATTTTTCTATGGTAGTTACACTTTCAGTATCATTCTATACTTTAATTCTATCCCTGATTAAATTGCTGTGAAATTTCATACGTCACCTGGTTTGTTGTGCACCTTGAGCCTGTATTGCTTAATAAAAAATAAAAATAAATTATTAAAAAGCCAGTGCATTTCTCTTATTCTGTTACAGGAGATCCATATTGTGTTTATGCTGCTCTAGGGCTTCTGATGACTAATAGTGAATGCAACTACTGTATACATGGTGTAAAAGCTGAAATTAGTTTAATATTCAGGGTATACTTCTCATGAAGTACTACTGCTACAGGTAAAAAAGATCTACTGGAAGAATGCATTCTGTGATTCTGTTGCAGATTATTTCTCTGTCCTGAAGTATAAAAGAAGGTCATTTCTCAAGAAAAAAATAATAATAATAATTAAAGACATCAAGCTAAGGTCAAAATGATGTTGGTATGATCTCATTTACATGGATTTTACATTTCAAAATCAGTGAAGCTAATTCCATTGTCATTCTTCACGGATTAGCTTTGTGTTTCCCTGTTTTAAGTATTTCTATTGGACTTTTTTCCTTGGCTATGTTGTTTTCATTCACTAATGACAACTTCAATCTATTATTAGTTTATGAGGAAGATGTCAAAAGAATGCATCATTATTTAATTCAGAGATCTTCAACGACTGAGCTCCCAAACCTGGGAAAATCAGGATGTGAATATTTTCTTCAAATTCCTTCATTTGGCAAAGGCAATCTGGCAGTCTTTTACCTGCCAGGATAACTGAACTCACAGTCTAACACAATGAGCCTTTTGGATTGCTGGGAGTTAAATCAAGCTGCCAGGAAAACCAGGGGAGAGGATCTGATTCCCAGATGCCTATGCTAGAGAAATTAATCCTGGAGTTTAGCATTTGGATCCTTCAACTGCCAAGCTTGCCCCAGTCATCTGTTTCATCGCTGGGCCAGATTAAACGAGAATGATGAGCAGGAGCAGGTTCTGCACCATAAGTGACAAGAAAGAAGGAAAAAAAAAGTGAGGAAAAAAAAAAGCAGAAACAAAAAACCTTGAAATCAAGCATGTCTTGCCATTTCATGTGCATGCTAATGAGCTCTGAAACAATGCCCTGCTTTAAAGCTGTCAAGAAAAGCCAGTCAGGTCTGTCGGTTTGTTTTTGCAAACAGTATGAAAGTTAGAGGTGGCAAATTTGTGCAGGTTCAAACTCCTATTAGGGTGCCACCTGTCAAGATTTTCTATGTGCACATGCCTTCATAAAATGTATTTTGTTACAGGGTGGTACAACTCATATCAAGAATTGTACTCTCCCGGGCATTCTACACAGTCATATAATGTGATTTCAAGACACAGATGGGTTCCACCAGCTAAACTCAAATCTTGATCTGGACATGTTTCCCCAAGCCAAGTTCAGACACATTGTATTCTGAGGATTTGAATTAGTCTCATCATAGTTTGGACAACTGCAAAGTTGTATGTGCATACAGATTCTAAAATCTCCACTTTTTAATTCATGTCAAGATGCACATATTTTTATTCAAATAAGAATACGATACTAAGGAGAGAATTTTAACTTTTTGTCTATCTTCAAGAAAAAAAAAATCTTATTAACTCCACCATTGCACCATTTTGTAATCTAACATTTATAAACCTCAGAAAAAAAATGTCCTTTGGTTTTTCTCTTCTCAAAACAGACTTTGAGAGCTTCAGTCACATCACAAGAAGATAAAAAAACAGTTCGAATTATTACTGATCTTTTCACCATATTGGTGACAGAGATGGAGTGTATCAGCAAGGTGTGATCCAGTATAACAAAAATCTCAAAAGGCCCTCGAAGATAATGAGTTCCCTGCTGACTTCTGTCTTTCCTTCAGAGGAAGGAAAAATTAATCCAGCTCCATAGTTTTAGTAATATAGCTGGAGTTTAGTGCTGCATGATGACTCAGTGTATGTTACATCTGAGGAAGATGCTGTCTTGGTAGGAAATGTATCTTTCTGAATAGCTGCAATCTACTATGGGAACGAATAATTTATTTGTCTGCTCATAGAGAGGACAAGGCGTACTGAAGTTGGTGATAAGAAGGAATAAGCTTTGGGAAAAGAAATCAGATGAGAAGCCTATAAATACCATTCAGCTACTCCAGGTACTGCTGCTGAAGACAGCATATAAAGAAGCAAGTAGAAGATTAGTAAGCATATGAACGTTTGTTGGGGTGCAGTGAACAGTGAATACCCTTCCTTCATTGAGAAAGCTCAAAGAGCAGATCACTTTATTCCAATTTTTGCAATACAAGTCTATATGTAGATGTTCCGTTCAAAATATGTTGTCTTGATTATACCATTCAAAATATGTCGTCCTGATTACTGGCTTGTTCTTAAGACAATGCAGTTTTAAAAACTAACATTTTAGATAGAGATGAAGTAAAGATATTTTAAAAACACAGATTTAATTTTCTTAAATACAAAAGTAGAAGAACTGTGTTATTCAAATAGCTATTAACTTGGAAAAGACTGGATCACTTTACTGATTCTTGTCATTTACATTTAACACTGGTACAGCTTATATGGATTATTGCTACAGTGGAGATGCATTCAATTAAAAAAAATGGGATAACAAATGGAAATGTTTCTACATGCAGAAAAAAAAGTGGTTTATATAGAAGAAAAAAAATTATAGTAGAATTCTCTTCACATATGGAAATATTTTTTCCAAAATCTTTTTTTTTCATATCTTTTTTATTTCCAGGTTCTTGGAAGAAAAGAAAAAACAGCTATCTTTCACAAATTAAATTGCAAGACAATTTCTCCATTATTTTCTGGCAATGTATATATTGCATATATATATGTTTTTTATATCATAGAATAAATTTAGGCTCTAAACACACAGTGATCACAAGTGATCAGAAGTAATGCAAATGAAAATAAACTGATTTGTAGGTAAGTGTGAACTGTTCTAACAAAAAGTACAATGTTATTCATTTGTTATAGCTTACTATGTGAATATAATGATATCTGTAAATAATTGAAGTAGCTAGGGCTAAGGAAGGAAATTCCCCTTGCACTTTGTTATGCTAGTTTTATTCTGGATGGACTCAGACGGACTCCTGCCCCAGAAGACTTGGCCTTTTCTCAGAAGCAACTGTGCAAGCTCCACTGGAAGAAATATCCAAGCAACACAATAAAGCAGACAGAGAAAAACACACAAAATTGGGAACTTTAAATACAAACGAAGCCAAGCAGCTTTTGACAGAAATAAAGAACCTTCCCATAGCAGACATGAATGAGAATGATCTAGAGCGTACTGAAATTATTCAGTTTAAAACTTGTTTTGTGAAAAGCAAGACAAACATTTTTCCTAGACTGTGTTTTTGTTTCATTGTGTTTTTGTTTGTTATAGTTGTGACAATGCAGCTTCAATGATTCAAAGATATAAAGATTGATTTTTGTGTCTTTAAGTATGCTACCTGTAAAGAAAGAATGGAGCAGTTCCACTCTATAGCCTTTGCTGCCTGGTGTCCCATCACAACACTTTTATAAGCTGCTTAAAGAAAGCACAAAAGAAGCTATCATAATATAGCCTATCTGACTGTATAGTGAAAAAAAAAATACAGAAATTATTATTCAAAGAAAGAAAATTTGTACCCTTTCATGATGATGTTAAAACTAGGCTTCATCTTATGGGGCACCTAGCAGTTTCAAAGTGGAACAAACTACAGTTGGTGTTAATTCTTGAATATGAATTGGAAAATCTTAAGTATGGATTCATATTGTTAAATCATGCAATTTAAATCAAGCTTTGAAATTTATTAGCAGATGAGAAATGTTGAAGAAGTGGCAGAAAAGCTCTCAGAATAAAATCTGTTTCCTAAATCAGCTCAAAAACACATATTCTATAAAGCAGATGAGTCAAACTGCAATTTAATAATTTCAAATGCAAAAATTGGATATTATGAATCACACTATCAAAAGAGGTGGTCATTTTCTAAATTCACACGACATTGTGTGTATCATCTATTCCATACCATTTATTTTTCCCCATAGCTCATCCTGGAAGAAGAATCTGGCATAATTTCTCACATTCTATTCAGTGGAGACCCACAGTACCTGAGCGAGAGAGCCATCATCCTCTTTTCATTTTGTATTCTTTCTTTAATTAGGCAAAGTTTTGCCAAGAGGTTAAAAGAGGTAAACCTTCCCCTTAGATGTTGCTGAACAGGAGAGTTGGCCAATGCTTTATCTTTATACTGACTCATGGATGGTGGTGAATGCCTTATGGGGGTGGTTACAACAGTGGGAACAAAACAACTGGCAAAGAAGAGGTAAAACTATTTGGGCTGCTGAACTGTGGAAAGGTATTGCTGCCCGAATAAAGAATATGGTTGTAAAAGTGTGTCATGTAGATGCTCATGAGACAAAGAGTTGGGCTGCTGAAGAACAACCAAATAACCACCAGGTAGATCGAGCTGCCAGAATTAAGGTGGCTCAAACAGACTTGGACTGGCATTACAAGAGTGAATTACTTCTAGCTCGGTGGGCCCATGAGACTTTGGGCCATCAAGGAAGAAATGCAACATATAAATGCACTAGAGATCAAGGGGTGGACTTAACTATGAATGCTATTGCACAGATTATTCATGACTGTGAAACATGAGCTGCAATTAAACAAGCCAAGAGGATGAAACCATTCTGGGGGGAAGCGCGGTGGCAAAAGTATAAATATGGGTAGGCATGGTAGATTGATTATATCACCTTGCCACAGTCTTGTAATCGTAAGCATTACATGCTTACCATGGTGGAGGCAACCACTGGGTGGCTTGAAATATATGCAGTACCCCATGCTACCACCTGAAACACCATATTAGGTCTCAAGAAACAAGTCCTGTGGCAACATAGCACTCCAGAGAAAATTGAGTCAGACAATGGGACTCATTTCAATAATTCCCTTGTTAGTACTTGGGCCAAAGACCATGGCATTGAGTGGATTTATCATACCCCCTATCACGCACCAGCTTCTGGTAAAATTGAATGATACAATCGGTTGTTAAAAACCATGTTGAAAGCAATGGGTGGCGGAACATTTAAGAACTGGGAGAAGCATTTGGCAGAAGCCACCTGGTTGGTCAACACTGGAGGATCTATCAATCACAATGATCCTGCCAGCTCCCTACATAGTGTCAAGGGAGATAAGGTCCCTGTAGTACATGCAAAGAGTATGCTGGAAAAGCAGTTTGGGTCTTTCCAGCTTCTGGGAAGGGCAAGCCTCTTCGTGGAACTGGTTTTGCCCAGGGACCTGGGTCCACTTGGTGGGTGATGCAGAAAAATGGGAATGTTCAATGTACCTTGTACCACAAGGGAATTTGACGTTAGGGGAGTGCACTCAGTAGTTTCATATATATGTGTGTGCGTGTGTTTAACGTTTGGTAATTATGGTTTTTTTGTATGTATTAAGCATGATGTAGTGATGTAGAATAAGGGGTGGAATGTCATGGTTTTATGATTTTTGGTTACTGGTATTGCACATCATAACATCATGTAGTACACTGGGTGTTAAAGTGTTAATGCTCCAGTTCCGGGCACTTGTCCAGAAGAGAAGAACTACTACATTCCCAGAAGTCTGTTCGCTGTTCTGTTATCATTTCTGCTCGGGGGAACAGATACAAGGTCTTGGTAGGTCACCTGATGCTCTCTTTGCCCTTTTTTGACTGTCCTCCCTGATGCTCATCCCGACTGCACGTATTGCCTTAGCATTAGTGTAAGGCCTTTCAGTTTTTGGATGCTCTTTCTCTCATTATATTTGATATATTACCTTCACTTCTAATCATATTGTATTATAGCGTGTTATCTTACATTCCAATACCATATTTAGTAAATTAGTTTGTTTCTCCTCAGATTGTTGCTGCTGTTTTTAATTATTTTGGGGTCCTCTGTTTCCCCTTTCCAGAGGTGCAGATTCATGAATGCCTCCACCCCGCTAGTCACAGAACTGGGCTGAACCAGTCCATAAACCGTTGACACCTCTGTACTAGTAATGCTACAGCTGGAGTGCTGTGTCCAGTTCTGGGCACTGCAGTACAACAGAGATATGGATATCATGGAAATTGCTCAAAGTAGGGTCACAAAGACAATCAAGGGGCTGGAGCATTCTTCCTATGAAGAAAAACTTAGGGAGCTGGAACTGTTCAGCCTGGAAAAGAGAAGAATCAGGGGATATCTTATCTGTATATACAAATATCTGAAAGGAGGATGCAAAGAAGACAGAACCTGGCTCTAATCAGTAGTGCCCAAGGACAGGATGAGGGGCAGTGGGCACAGAGTAAAACACAGGAGGTTCCTTCTGAACACCAAAAAACACTGCTTTGTTCTGAGAGTGACCAAGTACTGACACAGTTGCACGGAGAGGTGTGGAGTCTCTCTCATAGGAGATCTTTAAAAGACACCTGGACATGGTCCTGTTCTACCTGCTCGTGATGGCACTTTTTGACCAAGGAGTTGGGCCAAATGACTGCTAGAGATCCCTTCAACCATTCTGTGATTCCCTGATTCAGAGTGAAAATAATTTAAAAGTGGCAAGAATTAAAATATGCTTTTTTGTTTTTACCATGTGGTGAAATTAGTAAAATTGATTTAGTGTTAACTCAGTGATGCAAAGTTAGTTGTTAAATTGCATACTTTTCAACATGAAGCCAATTTACAGAGAGCTACAGGAAGTTGACAAAATTTAAAAATATAATTTAAGCACAATTAATGCAGTATATGTAGATCCACATTCTGAAGGATAAGAGCTACATATTACCCAGAAAAGAAATAAATTCATTGACACTGCTGAAACAGATATATCCAAATTATGCTAAAGAAATAAAGAAGATTTGGACACAGGTATTACTTAAATTCTATTTATAAGTAAAAGATATTTTAAAAATAACTTTAGAAAATAGTCACAAAACTAGCAAAACCACATTACAAAATACATTGCTATTAATTGTCTATGGTTTGCATTTAAGTGTAGGAGACCTGTGTACTACTGAATTGCATCTTGGATGGTTATCCATATCCCTCAAAATAACCTGTTCTAATAGTAGTTCATCTATTTTCTGTATTTTTTTAATTGAGTAATAATGATTTCAAACAATAAGGAATCAGGACCTGTACCCTCTCCAGCTACAGGTCATATTCTCTTTCGATACGAATCTGTTAGTGAGATTCATGAAGAGGATTGTGTAGAAAAGATCTCATAACTACATCAGTACAACATTGGTAAGGTTCTGATGGCAAAAACTAAAGTCTCATTTTACGTGACAGGAAAATAATAGTTTTAGAAGATTTAATGAGAAAAGAGAAGGATGATATGTTCTGAGATCCTTGGGGGGAAAAAAAAAAAGAATATTTCACCATAAAATGCATTTTCCACATCTATACAGTTACTGATATAAATAAGTAAATAAATAGAAGAATGGAAAAAGGTATTCTGGGCAGAGAAATACCAATGCAAAGCAAACATGGCAGATTACTGTGTCTTATAGAAATATTTTTTAAGAACTTGCCCCAAATCACATTGAAATGGAATCACATCTATAAATACAGCAAGGTATTAGGGAATCAGGTTTGAATTAAATTTGTTGCATATATATATGTAGGTCTACATGATGACAAGATTTATAAAAGCTGTAAGTATGATTACTTTATTGATTAGTCAATTCATCAAAGAAAAATCAAAATAAGTGAGTAAAAAGAAGTATTACCTCAATGGTTTGTTAGGAGTCAAACAGAAAAGTCTTTGAATAGCACTAGTAGCTGCCACACTATGTTGTAACACTGAAAAGACTGGATGAGCAATGCTCAGAATTCACCCTGGAAGTCTAAAAAGTCACAAGAAATGTTCCAGGTGGCTTCACACACTAATGCTTTATAAAACAGCAGAAGTACAATCAGAATAGAAAGGACTATTCCTACATGTATATGAATCAGCAGTTATTTTAGGAACCACTTTGAGCTGCACTGTTGTGTCCCTTCAGTGATTTAAATGGATTAAGTCTGTTATTTCAATTCACTTATTTCATCTGCATTACGTAGCCATCAAAGTGAAGAAAATCAGTAATGAGACAAGCAACTGTTTCCAAAATTCTTTGGGGACAATATGTGTCTATTCATTCCTCTTCCTTCCTCTTCTGACCAGTAACTGTCATCTTCTTTGTCTTTACCCTTCTCTATCAATGCTTCCTGTGCCTTTTGCAAACCCCTTGTTACACTTTGGTGTTAAACTGCTTCCATTGAGGTCAATGCAATAACAGACATTCTTTTTGATGGTCCAATGCTAAGGCCTAAGTTACACATTTTTCTGTATTACTCTATCTCTGTTTTTGTATTAGTTTGTGAATGAATACTCTTCATTCATTAGAAAATCTCTATACTGCTGCCGAATTTCATTTATACTCTATAGCGTTTGTATTTAATTATGTGAAGAGTTCTGGGAAATGATATAATGAAAGGCATTATACAAAGTAAATGTACACTGTATTGTAATTTGGTTTGGTTACTTCAATGTGTTTATATGTTTCAATACTTTCTTTCCTAATAGTTAAATTCATTTATGTCACAGATGTTTGGTTATTGGTCTCCTGCCTCTTCTTAGAGGTACTGTAATTGAGCACCTGCATGTGGGGACAGAGGGAATTGGGAGTTCTTGATTAATTTTCTCCAGCTATAAATTATTTATTATCTTTTACCATTTTCCTGTCATTCTCTTTGGGACTCTTTTAAGCTGTCAAAGATACCTACTTACTTTTAATTGATTGTTACTTTGTGCTCATTGAGCTATCCTAGACAACAAACAGAGAAGAAATATTAAAGCTAGCTCTAACTAGCTACAACAAGAAAGAAGTGGCTCAAATTATTGCTAAGGGTGGCATCTAATCCTTTGAATTCCATGTAGAAAAAAATGGAAAGTTGCTCAAGCATGTGCAGAGAAGAGCAAAAGTGCTGGCAAAGGCCCTAAAACACAAGATATATGGGGAGTGGCTGAGGGAGCTGGGCCGGTTTAGTCTGAAGAAAAGGAGGCTGAGGTGAGACCTCACTGCTCTCTACAATGGTCTCAAAGGAAGTTACAGAAATGAGGACGTTGATGTCTTTTCTCAGGTGACAAGTGATAGGATGTGAGAAAACAGTCTCAAATTACATCAGGAGAGGTTTACATTTGACATCAGGAAGAATTTCTTCACTGAAAGAGTGGCTAGACATTAGAACAGGCTGCTGATTAAGTTGGAGTGTCCACCCATGGAGGTATTTAAGAAATGTGTGAATGTGTTGCCTAGGGGCATGGTTTAATGGTGGACCTTTAGTAATAGGTAGATGACTGGA
Organism: Gallus gallus; assembly: GCF_016699485.2. Classification (NCBI taxonomy): domain Eukaryota; kingdom Metazoa; phylum Chordata; class Aves; order Galliformes; family Phasianidae; genus Gallus; species Gallus gallus. The sequence goes on along the minus strand of NC_052532.1, from coordinate 162,681,505 downwards.
CCTGATTTTTAAAAGCCTTTTCCAACTAAAATGATCCTATGAGTCTATGATCTTAGAGTTCTTTAGCAGCTTGCTGTAGCTTATGTTATCTCCAGAGTTTCCTTAGTGATTCTACAACAGTAGAATCAAGTTATATTTTTTCACAGAAAGTTCAGTGAATTTGGATCTTTATAATTCCATGAACAAACTTAGGCAAGTCCCATTGATCCTCTGATCTTTTTCAGTGTATGTAAAATGGACCTAATTGTTCTTGCATTCTTCATGTATATTTACACATATGTTCTTAAAAAGCATTTCATTTTGAATACATTTTAGAATCATGGAATCATAGAATCCTCAGAGTTGGAAGGAACCTTTAGAGATCATCTAGTCCAATTCCCCTGAAATTAACAGGGACATTAACAGGTTGCCCAGGCCTCGATCCAGCCTTTTCTTGAATGTCTCCAGCGACAGGGCATTCACCACCTCTCTGAGCAGCCAGTTCCAGTGCCTCACCACTCTCACTGTAAAATAATTGTTCCCTATATCCAACCTAAATCGACCCTCTTTAAGCTTGAAACCATTTCCCCTTGTCCTATCACCACAGACCCTGCTAAAGAGTCTGTCGCCTTCTTTCCTGTAGCTTCTCTTTAGGTATCGAAAGGCTGCTCTCAGGTTACCTTGGTGCCTTCTCTTTTCCAGGCTGAACAGCTCCAGAACTTTCAGCCTGTCTTCGTAGGAGATATGTTCCATCCCTTGGATCATTTTTGTGGTCTTTTGCCTTGCTCTGATTATCAGTGTGAGCAGAGGTTCTTTTAATATATGTATACCAAACATGAGATTAAGAAACAATGGTCCAAACAGTTTATTGCAAATCCCAATCAACCAGGGAGATGGAGAAAGGGAGGCTGGTGGCTATTATGCATTAGGGTGATGAGGAAGGGAAAGTGGGTGCTAGGAAAGATAGGAAAGGAACAAGAATTACGTAAAGCAGGGATAGTCACTACCAAGATCCAGCAATGTCCTCGACATGTCCATTTGTGTTCTTTAGACAAACAATTTCTCAAACTTAGACCAGGACTTGCCTGGACTTGTCCATTTGTGTTCCTCAGCAAGCTTTGAGACAACGGTACAAAAAGAATCATCTCCTACACCCTCCTCTGGATGTTTTTCCAACAGGTCCATGTCTCTCCTGTACTGAGGACTCACCATCTCTGTTTTATCATAGCATATCTTCAGATTCTGCCAAGCATTCATCTCACAAAGATTAATGGGAAATTACAAAAAAAAAAAAAAAAAAAAAAAAAAGTTGTGAGTTCTTTAGATTTTAATTTTGTCATTTTGGTTCAAAAAAGCCCTTGAATAAAAGCCGAAATGTTTATATATATATATCTTGTCACATAAAAATACTGCCTTTACTGTCATCTGGAAAAGCAATATCTGACAATATCTGGAGCAGAATCTTTCTGATACTCCCAATAAACAGAAGGTCAAAGATGAAGCACCATGGAAGTCGGGAAGATAACGCTTATAGGAATCTTTGGAACAGTCAGCAAAATAAATTGAGTTTCAATATCTTCAACAAATGAATGACTGTAAGACAACATCATCTGTGGAAAACGTTGACACATAGAACACATACTGTAACTGACAACTGACATAAAGAAATATTATAGGGAGGCATGACAAAATCTATAACAATCCTCAGAAATGTTTTAATATATCAGAAAAGCAAATTTTGTTGGTGTTCAAGTGAGTTGGAAATAAAAAATAACTTATCTACAAGGGCTACTCTGAAAGTATTTCTTCCTATTTTATTATGTTGACCCAGAACCTCAGAGGCAGGTGTTGTTTTTATGGTAATAGAGGTTGAACTTTTCCATCAATATTCCATTAAATTTTGTTTCCATACAACAGATGGCAGCAAAGGAGCAGTCTGACAAAAGAGTGCCTGACATGGAAGTATGTCTGAAGCAAAGGTGGATAACTCCTTGCAGAAAAATGGCACCCACTGACATTCATCAGTGATTGCTGAACATTTAGGGAGATCAAACAGCAGAGTACAGTGTGAGCACTGTGACACAGTGGTATATTTCAGCATTGGCGACAGTGGCATGAAAGACAAATCATGTTCCATACAGTTATGTATAGCTGTCACACCACACAATTAAGAGCATATTGATCAACTGCTACATGTCAATCAGTGGATGACGACCAGAAAACTGCATGAAGCTGAGTATCAGCTTCAACGCGTTGAAAGTGACGGTGACAACATTGGAATATTGCATAGTTTGCTCTAAGTGAATCCCACAAATGCACACACAGGAAGAGGAAGATTAGCAAGTCTGTCAGGAGCTACTGAATCAGTGTGAGGCTGAAGGTGTCAGTTTCATGAATTGCATAACTATTAGAACAAGGAGTGGTGTCATCACTATGAGCCAGAGTCAAAATGTAACAGTCCATGCAGTGGTGAGGTGAATTCTCTATCAAAGAAAACATTCAAGACATAAACCTCAGTGGGTAAAGTGAAGTGCACTGTATTTTGGGATAAGACAGAAAAAATCCTTCTGCATGTCTTGGAATCCAGACAAACCATCAACTCTGACTGCTACATCATGACACTGACTAAGCTGAAGGCTCAGACTTCTAGAGTAAGGCTGGAAAAGGTGACAGCCTTTCTCTTGCAGCGTGGTAATGCTAGGCCCCATACCAGTTTGAAGACTGTGTAGAATCCTGGCTGGACTCACCTATCGCACCCACCATATAGTACAGATTTGGCACTTTCTTATTCTGTGTGTATGGGCAGGTGGACAATATTTTCTTAACAATTGTGCTGTCACAGCAGCTGTGATACAGTGAGTTACCTCCACTAGTGCAGATTTTTACAATCAGAGCATGCAGGCTCTTGTTTACTGTATGTGTATAGTGTACCATCTCTTTCTGAAAACCTGTATCCAACTTCCTGAAGAAAAAAAAAAAGTTCATTTGCAAAAGAAGTGTTTAAAATGAGGACAAACATGTCCATCCTTTTCATATTCATTTTATATGTAAAAATATATATAATGCACAGACTAGAATGGTCAACATACTTAAAATGCACAATGTCATACAGACTGCCTACAAGGCCTTATCAGCAGGGATATAAAGCTATGTCATTCTATTAGGTTTTATCGGGAAGAAAAAAAGATGATGTATAACATTCTGCTTTATCTAAAGCTCCAGTTATGATGATGCTGGTGTGCTGCTGCTCAGCTTTGATCAAATTACTTTACACACATTTTTTACACATGTGATGAGTGATCCACAAAAAGATAATTGAACTCATCTTTCCTAGACAGTCAAATAAATCCTTTTGTTCCCTCTGCACCTACTACCTGCATACACTATTGCAGTCAAAAGCAGTCCCTGGAAAGTAAACTATGCACTGCCTGTCTTATATTAGTGTCTCATGCCTCTAGCACCTTTTGCTGAAACTAGTAGGCAAAGAACATGTGATGGATCACAAAATCCGCATAAAGTATTTTAATTTACTCGTATCTGGCTGTTTATTTAATAATCTATATCATTCTGTATATTATTGACTCCATTTACAAAGCAGGAACACATTTACAGAACACTGTTTTGCACATTCTGCATAAGCATGGACATTTGTATTTGCATTTGAAAATACAAATGCAATGGTATTTCTTCATCCTAGTTTTAGTTCATCCTTTCCTCTTTCAGAGAGGACTGACTCTTAATCTCAACAGTATTTTTACATTCATTCCCACTGATATGAAAAACAAAACAATCATAAAAGATTTGGCATGTATACATTGAAAATCTTAAAGGGAGAATAGAAAGATTTGCTCATTTGAATATAATGCATGGAACACTGGAGTTTTCATTTCCTAACCAAGTATATTAATAGTATTTTAACTAAGCCATCATCTTTATTGCACTTCTACAAAGACCTTATCATAAACCAATCATGCTTAAGGCATACTAAAATTGTCAGGCTTTTCTCTCTCAAAGAATTAACACAATGCCCCTTTGGCACTGTTTAGAAATTATTCATTTGCTCTACAAACATTGAAATGCTGGCAAAGCTTTAGTGTAAGTGAGAACACCAAATTAGCATTACTTAACAAGATTCAAAATCTTCCTAGTTTTTAGAAATGATTTCTTGAAGGTTACTATCATGTAAGACAGTAAATGATAGAAAATAAAAAGACAGATTTTGAAAGCAAAACAAAAGTGAAAAGCATTGTAAATATTAGTGGTTTTACACCATGTCCTGTCTACTTTTGATTAGCAATGCTAAATCAGTGCTGTTGGCCCTGCTGGAGCAGTAAAAATTCTTAATGACCAGTGCTGTATTTTTCTCTCTTTCATATTTCTATTAGCCTATCATGGGTGGATATCACAAGTACTCTCACACCATGTTGTTGCATTTTAATCCATTTTGAACTGTAAGTATGTGACTGTTGTTGCTGTTTGGGATATTAATTTCAGACCCTTCATCAAAGATTTCTCCAGTTTCTGCAATTTCTTCAGAAACTTGATGAAAGCGTATGTTGAGCATTTATTCCAACTGACTTCTGATTAGAGAATGCCAATATCATTGCAAGTTCTAGGGAGGTCCTGTCACGAAATCCATGCCTAGTATGTATTTCATAGGGACAGCAGTTTGTGCAGGAGGAAACAGGAAACTACTGTGGACAGCGTATATCTCCTCAGTAGGACTGGTGACATACCACAGTCCCCAGCATCCACTGCAATAACTACCATGGCTTCATGGATGTTTGCAGTCTCTAGCTGATTCTGGGGTCAAAAATGCTGGGCTCCTTGCCTGCAGGACATGAATACTGGAAAGAGTCTGTGCCATCAAGTATGGGAGCTGTGGAAGACCAACAGACTGAACTGAGTCAGTGATGGTGAGAAAGAGATTGCCTGTATCTTCTCTGAGAACCTATAGGATACAACAGCCAGCCCGAGATCCCATCTGCACTGAAAGCGGAGCAAGCAGAGCCCGTGCTTACTGAATTGGGAATTGCAGACTCACAGGATGGCAAATGCTGAAAGCTCATGATTTCTGGCACCAGACAGACAACCCTTGCTCTATCAGTAAATCTGCAACTAGTGAATAGGATCAGTGACCTGGTAGCAGATAAGATGTTGTATCCATCTCAGTCTCTGAGTTAGCTAAGCTTGAATAACACAGCAGCATAAGGAGGAAGGTGTGAATAATGGGAGACCTCCTACTGTAGGGAACAAAGGTCACTCACTGTCTGCTCATCTGGCTTGCTACCCTGGGAGATTTGCTTTTTGCCAGATGCTTGGATCTGGTACACTGTAGAGAGGCTAACAAGGAATGTCTAGATCTCACATCATCACCCCATGCTTCTCTTCCAGATTAGCACCAATGATACTACAAGAAATTGCGAGACTATACTGAGTGTACTGTGTGGTGTGACTGCACTGGGAGTGAGGATGGAAGACAGAAACTAAGACAGCTAACAGCATGAGAGCAAGAGTTCAGGTGGGTCTAGAGGTTGAACATACAGGGGTTAAATAAGCTAGCTTTAGAAACTAGGGAAGGAGAATGACATCTCAACATTTCATGGTCAGCTGTGCAAACACAAAGAAAGGAACAATACAAAATGAATGGCTTTGACCGGTTTGAATGCACCATAAGAAGGTCAGACCAAGGAATATGTCGGGCCTTCACGAGGAAGACTTCTGACTTCATCCCCACAATGCATGCGCCAGGGGAGGGGCAATATGTAAATGACTTTCCAGAAGGATAATGAATATGTAGATGGGTTCCAAGAATTATGCTGAATATGTATGGATTTGGCTTATAATTTTGTAGTGCTTTTTGCTTGCTGGTGTGCAAGTTTGGTGGAGTGATCACTCTTGCACCCAGCCAGCCGAATAAATATATCTGCTTTATAACCTATCCGAGTTATAGAGTTTGATTCCACACGTCAAGCAGAAATTCAGATTTTGCTCACATGAAATCCTCTTTGCAGATCACAGCTTGTTAGGAAGAAGTGAGATCCATTTGGCTGTGTGGAAGAAGCATCTTCATCTTCTGGCCTGACACCCTTGTGAGGAGATTTTTGAACTAAGAGTGACAGAGGAGGGAGGTGTTAGCCAACAGTCATGTGATGATATGATTGATTAAGATGGTAACAAAGAATGAAGGATCATGTATACAGGAGAGACCTGTCTTGCTCCAATTTACAGGAGGGAGAGGAGGTTCTTTGATAAATGTATTCTCAGCATGAGATTAAGACACAAGGGGTCAATGTTAGCCCTACCAGTTTATTACAAATCCTAGTTGCTTAGGGATTTGGGAAAGAGAAGATGGGCAATAGAAAAGAGATAGGAAATAAAAAGTAAGGAGTCTTCATAGAAAGCAAGAGAGAGATAGTCACCACCATGGGTTCAGTGAGATTTGTAGCAGGTCGGTTTTTCTCAGGAACTTGTCTGGTCACCGTGGGGGATGGGAGGAAGCCAGGAAGCTCTGAAGCAAGCAGGCCCTGGGGGGGGGGCTTCTTCCAAAGAGGTTTTCTCCTCAGGGAATTCCCCATCAAAGGTTTCTTTGGGAGTTCTTCTCCGAAGTCCTTAGTTTAGTGAAGGCCTTTTTATCCCCCATTTCTCTGGGTTTTTTTCTTCTTTTCTCTCTGTTAGTGTGACATACCTGGCCCAACAGAGAAGCCAGCAGGGAGTGGTGCCTTTGTTTCCATGCACAAGCATTATCGCCTTTTGCAGTGGTCAGCTCCTTCAAGCTGCACCTCCGAAAAAGACTGCTTATCCAACTTCTGCTTATCTCTACAATCATAAGCAGAGGTACTGTGGCATGGTGACACCCCCCACTGGCTCCCCTAGATACTTTGCAGTTATCTGTTAGTGCCTTATCACCTGAAAGGCCTCACAAAGCAAGCTTTGAGACAAAAAGGAGAAACAGTTTTGTCTTTCACAAGACCTTATAATCAGCAGTACTGAACTGAAAGAAGCCAGTGTTAAGCATATGCAGACAAATAAGGAAATACTTACAGGAGAGCAAGATGGGGGAAGATTTTGTACCTTTTCTGGGAAATCAGCAAGACAGGGAGTCCATCTACTGCAGGTTCTACACTCAGGCGTGAAGCATGGAAACAAACAAACAAACAACAACAACAACAACAAAAAACAACGAGGAATTAGATGTCTGTGGCAGTTGCAGGGCTACGATCTTACAAGAGACCACAGATCCCTGAAACCAGTGCAAATGTACAGGACAAGAAATATCTACCCACAATGGAGAAGAATCAGGTAAGGGAACATTTAAACAAGCTAGACATACATACACAGGTTCCTGGGGGCTGATAAGATGTACCTACAAGTGCTGTGTGTGATGTCATTGTGAAGCCACTCTCAGTTATCATTGGAAGGTTCTTGTGGTTAAAGGACAACCTGGTCTACTTATCCTGCTCGAGCCAGGGGGTTTGGAACAGATGCCCTCCAGAGGCCCCTTCCAACGTTATACATGCTGTGATTCTGTAAAAGCAAATCTCACCTCAGTGAAGGCAAGAAGCAAGGTCCAGACAACTACAGTTCAGTCAGCCTCACCTCAGTTCCTGGGAAGGTGGTGGAGTAAATAAACCTAGAAACCTTTTCCAAACACGTAAAGAAGATAAACTGAATAGCCAGCATGCATTTACAAACTGAAAGTCATGCCTCATGAACCTCATAGCCTTCCATGACAACATAACTAACTCAATGAAAGGGGGGAGATGAGTGTCTTTTATTTATTTAGATTTTAGTAAGGATCTCAAGGCAGTTTACGAATAACATCAGTGGACAACTACGGACTGAAAACTGGCTGAGCTACTGGATTCAGAGGGTTGTGTTCAATGATATGAAATCCATCTGGCGGCTAGTCACTAGTGATATGTTCCAAGACTCGATACTGGGATGGATACTGTTTAACATCTTTGTTAAGAACGTGGATGACTGGACAGAAGGCATTCACAGGAAGTTTACCATCTATACAGAAATGGGATGAAGCCTTCATATTACAGATAGTCATGATTCAGAAGACACTCAGCAGGATGGAAAAATGGTCAAGGAGGAGTCTCATGTAATGTAACAAAGCCAAATGCCAAGGCCAGCTCCAGGAAAGTAATAACCCTGTGTACCAATGTAAGCTGACGTCCAAAGGGATGGAAAGCAAGTTTGCAGAAAAAAAACCCGTGGGTCCTAGTGGACAACCCTTTTCCATGATCCAGAAATGCTGACCTTGCAGCAAAGAAGACTGACAGCTTCCTGCCCTGCAGGAGGAAGAGTGCTGTCAGAAGGTCAAAGGAGGTGATCCTTTCCCACTACTCAATCCTTACGAGACATCTTTAATGCTAGGTTCAGTTCTGAGCTGTCCAATGCAAAGGAGAAATGGATGTACCAAAGTGAGTTCAGCAAAGGACCACAAAAAATGTTTAAAGGATTGGAGGTTCTTTTACATGAGAAGAGGCTGAGATTTGGGATTGTTCAGCCTGCAGAAGATTGCCTGGAGGGACTGTGAAGTGTCCCTATTTCTTCGTATTCAAAACCTGACTGGAAATGGCCCTGAGCAACCTGCTGTAACTGACCCTTCTCTGTTAAAGTGATTTATAGAATCATAGAATTCTTAGGGTTGGAAGGGACCTTCAAAGGTCATCTAGTCTAGTTCCCCTGCAATGAACAGAGACATGTGCAGCTAGATCAGGTCGTCCACAGCTTGATCCAGCCTTGCCTTGGAAGTCTCCAGGGACAGGGCATCTAGGCTGTCCCAGTGCCTCTGATTTTGTAACCATGTGAAATAAAATTATTTCAAATTTGCCTAATTTTCCACAGTGAAAAACAATTAGCAAAAAACATTGTAAAGCTTGAAAAGGGAACTTGTCTGTCTGTCTCACTGCAAATGATCTTCATTTTAGGCTTATATTAATGAATATTTTAGCAATAGATACTGTTATATATAATCTTTCAGTAATGCTATATATCAAGAGCAGCTGTGAAAAAAGATTCAAGAGTTCCTCAGTGTAGATGCTAGTAGAAATTTCAATATCATGTTACTCACATTTTTGAAAATGTTCTTTAGAAAATGCAGCTTCTAAACACCACGATCAAGGTATGATGAGTTAAGTATTTGTCTTAATGATATTTTCCAGACTCAGTTTCATCTGCTTGAGAACAAAGACAGAATCACAGAATCATTAAGGTTGGAAAAGACCTCTAAGATCATCTATTCCAATCGTCCACCTACCACCAGTATTGCCCTCTAAACCGTGTTCATCTACCCTTTTCTTAACATTTCCAGGGACAGTGACTCAGTCACCTCCCTGGGCACCCATTCCAGTTCCTGACCACTCTTTCAGGGAAGAAATTTTCCTGACATCCAACCTGAGCCTCCCCTGGGGCAGCTTGAGGCCATTACCTCTCATTCTATTGCTGTTAACTAGGACAAGAGGCTGTCCCCCACCTTGCCACAGCCTCCTTTCAGGTAGTTATAGAGATCCCTTCAGAAAGAAAAGTCCTAATGCCAAGCAAATATCCATTCAAAACAGTGCAGATGCTTATCCTCAGTATTTCTCAAACATTACTTTGAGCTCTTTTTTTTCTGTCAAAGCTATTTTTAAAAGTCCATAATAAGTATATATTTTTGACAGTATGTAAAATGAAGGCATTGGCCTCATTCTTATGATACACTGATCTGTACTCCTAGATATACTATAATCTATACTTCTTCCCTCCACAGTGTAAATATATACATGTTTTTGTTTTTTTTTTTTTTGCAGCAGTTTAGATCTACACATCTTTTTCATACATCTCTAAAACTTTCGAAGTGAAACAACTTTTAATTGTGAATTATAGAGACCAACAAAATAAACCAAAGGCAAATATCCTAGAAACTTCCAAGAAAAACAAGGAAGAGTGCATGCTCCTGCAAGGCAACAGTATAATGTAATTCATTTAAACATTTTCAGTCTGTACGTTGTGATACGTGAAAAAATGAGCTAAAGGCCATTGTAAGTAAACACAGTGCAAAGGACAAGGAAGGAAATACAGATGAGATGATAATATGATTGGATCATAAAGGCAGGTGGAAAGGAGGAGGAAAAAAGAAAGAAGAAAAGGGAAGGTGGTCTTCATGGAGTTTCTGTGAATTAGCAATATAGAGCAGTGAACCGAGCAGCTCTGGGCCACCATCTCTGAACTCATCTCTTTGTCATTCTTTATTAAGGGATTCAGAGAGCTGAGTTTCTACTGCAAGTAATAGCTACATATTTCCAAACTTATACCAGCCAGTGCTAATTCTCTCTGTAGTGAAGGTAACTATTGCCCTTGAGCATGGAATGCTCTGGGAAATGAGTTATCTTTCTAATGCTCAGAAAAGGGAAAATGATGTTAGTACAGGAACAGCACTGGTGTGTGCAGAAGTCATGGGCAATGCTTCATTTACTTCAATAGCTCTCTTTCCCTCACTCTCCTTCCAAACTCCTTCCCAGTTATTCATTATTGCTGCACTGAGGTGAATTACTGGTGCTTTAAATAGAAGGGAGAAATTGCATAGTAAAAGAAGATCTAGAATTCAAAATATGAGAAATGTACTAAACTCAAAAATAATCTTCATAAATTAATTAATAAAAAGAATAAAGCATAATATTACCACTTACTGTTCAGCAACATCTGTGACTAAATAGTGCCAACATCACATAGCACAGATCTTCTTCGCAGATTAATAATTTAATTAACTAATTTTAAAAAAACAGTGTTGAAACTCTATATACACACATACAAATTGATGAAGGTAGGCTTTCTTTTTTAAATTGTTTTTCATAATCCCAGTTAAAGTTTATATATCGTACTGCATTGTTTCAGGTAGAATAGGCAAATGGGAGAAAACTGAATATGTTCTTATTCTTTATTCATCATTAGGCCTTAGCTCTGGTGATCAGTTTCTTCAAATGGACCTTGACTAGTTTTTCATTTGTTCGAGTAAAATTAGGTATACATTTACTGAAGCTTAAGTTAGTTAGACACACCTTGTGATATACAAAGAAGAAACTCTACTGTTATTAACAAAAAAGGGGAAGGCAGTGGAGGGGAAAAGGAAAAAAAAAATGTATGCTTTGACTCACAGTTTCGGTAATATATTTAGTCTTAAACTGGGAATTCATGAAGTGAATGTCCCAACTCCGGCTACAAAAAGGTTGCATATCTTAAGGCTCCAAGTGGCATTTAGCTTTAAAACAACTATTAAAAAAATTAATTAATTTTGCAAGATATTTTATGATCTGTAGATGTCATAAACAAGAACTGCCAAAAATAGTTCTGTCTTTTGGCATAAACTTTGCAAAGAAAAGTAACTCTCCTGGGATTATATTTATAGTTAGCCTTTCCTGTAGCAGTATGGGGAATTAGAGAGGAGGTGAAGGAGGGATAGAGGGTACTGTCAGCACTGAACAACTTTCAGCCTTACAATTGCCTTTGAATAGTGACTTCTGAATAACCATTTCAGGGTCGTATTCCTGAGTATAAAGACAGTTTGTATATGACCAGTCTGAAGAAATAAAGGATTGTTTGGGTGCAATGATAACGTTGAAAATAACTAAATTGTTGATTTGGTATAATGATTTGCTGCATTACACAAAGTATATGAGCTTTATATAACATTCCTTCCTGTGTAGTCTTAAACAAAAATCTGCATACTATTATACTATACTATACTATACTATACTATACTATACTATACTATACTAACCTGCAGCACTATTCAAATATTCTGAAGAGTACAATAACTTAAACAAACTAGGCTGATACTTTGAAATGATTCTAGCTTGTTCCATTTTGAACAGTGCTATGAAAGTGAAGGGCACCTGAGTTCTCATAATACAGATATTCTCAAACTCTGATTCAGCTCTCTGGGTAGAACTCAGAGAAGCCTAAAAAGCTGCAGTAAATATGCCCAAGGATAATAGCTTGAAGATCCATTCTCCAGCTGGAAAAAGCCATGCTATACCTTACTACCATGACCTGAGAATTTCTCTTTTTTAATCAAATTTACATTTAATTTTTAATTTAAAACAAAAATGCTAATTAGAAGAGAAACTTGACCCAGTATTTTTCATTTTCTACAAACCTTCATAATTTCAGAAGAGAGGAGCATGGAACATTTTGCTACAGTGTTAGCCACAACTCTGATATATGCTTTCATCCAATTATGAAGCCCACTTAATATTTTGGGAAGTATTCAGTTGCCTGAACATCAGTGTCTAATGACTTTTGAGATGTTCCAAGGAAGCCAAGATGTGTAAGCAGGGCTGACAGATATCATATGGGAATACAAGGGAATTGCAGCCTTCATTAGCAGCAGCTGGGAGCCAGGCATCATAGCCCACAGCATCTCATAAGTAAAAGATTATTTATACATGACTCAAATGCGTAAAGCTATCCAGGTATTTTAGATAGCCGGACTTTGCCAGGGAGGCAGTGTATAATGACAGATCTTATAAGTCAGTCTGAAGGACTGTAAGCATGAAATTAGCCCAGGGAAGGAATTTCCTACCTATCCTTCCTTCTTCAGCACTGGACTGTTGACACTGTTAAATTCTGTTGATATTTAATAAAAGCAACATCTGTGCTTTGTATGCCTCCAATTACAAAGCTTCATCCTAGGGCCACTTTGAAGCTTCTTACAAGCACTGATGCTTGAAGCACAGCTATAACAGAAGAATGGACTGACTGTTTGTTTGTTTGTTTCTGCCTCTAGCTACCAGACAGTCTTTTTTTTATTATTTTATTTGCCTCAATTTTGTTTTTGGTTGGCCACCCTAAATAACCTGCCTGCAGCAATGGCACCCCTGTAGGAGACCATTTGATCAATTTTCTCTCTATGTAAGGCCTCCCAGGAACAGAAAATATCAGTGAAGGATGTTGCAATGCCCCAATTACATACAAGCACACATAACCACCACTACAGCACTGTCAGAGCTATTGAATTGGTTAGAGAGAATAATGGGGATTCTTTGTGATAAACCATGATAGATTATGTGAAAGTACAGTTTATAATTGTTAGTAATGAACTCAGTATCTGAGGGTTACTCCAGAACTGCTGTATAAGGATACTTTTGGGATAAAATTCACTTCAGATTATGGTCAACATCTGTTAGAGAAAAGGAAAAGCTAGAGGAAAAGCATCTATGCAGTTTTATCAATCCTTATCTAAGAGTCTTCTAAATGACTAAGAATAGCTGACTTAGAATCTCACATTTAGAGAGTAGACAATATGAAATAAGAAAGGACAAAAAGAAGAGAAAATGTGAAAGGAAAACAAAGCAGTTCAACTGATACCTGAGTTACATTGAAATAGGAATGCCTTCACTATCTTGTAAGCACTTGTTGGTTACATAGATTCAATTTTTTTTTTTTTAGTTTTCAGTCTCTAACTATTCCAGTTTTTACACAGAATAACTGTTGGTCTTTCCTCAGTTATCAGTGCTAGTACTGATCATCTTTATTGTCAGTAATTCAGGTATGATTCAAAAGAGCATTTAGGCCATAAGATTTTTAAAAGTCCTGTATTCCTATATATAACTACAGCTGTAGAAGAGAATAGAATTTCTGGAAACTATTGTACATTAGAGGAGTCAATAATGTATCTACACCTTTAATGTATAGTTAATTATATATTTATTATTATTATATATATGTATGATATTATTTTATATTCTATTATTATTATTATATGTGTATTTACACATATTTCTGAGAAGGAGTATATAGGGAACACTAAAACTGCTGTAAACAAAAATGCAGTTTGGTAGATAAATTCCTGAAGTTATTTTGTACAGAATGTTTTAATATAAACTATAGAATTGGGTTGTATCAGTTCTTTCCATATTATCCAAGATTCAATTTTCAGCATGCTGCAAAAATTCACATTATAAACAAGGCCTTTCCAAACTTCTTAGGCAGATAAATCTGAATTCTTGAATTTAAGGTTAAGAAAACTAGTTATCTTCTATAAACCTGCATTTAAAATATCAAGACGAATTGCTGATCCAGCTCAGAAACATCTATATCATGCAAACATACAGATTACTACATATTATTTCTTCTATATTGCAAAATGTTACTCTGGGGAGATCTGTTATTCCCATCATACTAGTCAAAGCCAAGATTAAGATAAGTTTTGCAAGTAATAGGAATATGCTTCTTGCATGCCAGGAATTCAGATTAAATCCAACAGTCTCTGAGACACAGTAGATTTTTCCCCTTTTCCCCTAAGGACCTCCAGGTTATTCAGTAAATGGAGCTGAACCACACTACCATTTTTCAGTCAGTGCGCAATAGGCCCTAAATGGAAAAATAGTCTGACCGTGACATACAACTTCAGACACTGATTTGTCATCCAGCTCAACAAAAATCCTTTATAGAAGAGAACAAAGATCTTAAATTTCTTTTCGTATTCATATCTGCATTTAACTACAGATTTGGCCTCACAAACAGCCAGAATAGACAATCTCCACTGATATGTACTGGGTCAAAGAAAAGCTAAGGTGTGCATTTTTCCCTTTGAAAGAGCTTTCTTCTTGATGGCAACAAATAAACAACCTTTCTCTGTTCATAAATATATATATATATGTCTTCAAGATTTACTTTCACTTTAAACTACATCAGTATGTCCAGTATTCATAAATAGTGAATTACTATTTATATAATAGTAATAGTGAATTATATAATAAATTGTACAACTTTGTGATAAATTAGTACAGCTTTTATGATTTAGGCCAAGCTTCTATAAAAATCTGATCTATATGACACTTGTAGATAACCATTAGGGATTATTTATTTATTTTGAATTAAAAGTAACACAGAGGCATTACTTCTTCTTTTCAAAAAAGTTTTTTGTTTGCTCATTGTTGTTTTGTTTTGTTTTGTTTTTTTCCCAGAAAACTATTTCCTTGTGTACAGGAGGAACAGGACTAAAATCTCTTCTTATAAACTAAAATGCCAGAAGCTAAGTCCATTTATTTGAAAACTTGTAAAGCTAGAAATTAGAGCTTTATGCTACTGGAAAGGATCAGTTTCCCAGTTTCTAACTTTTGAGCATCCCAAGATACTGGATGATAATGTCATGACATTTTAGGTTTAGAGAAACTCTTTTAAGCTATATTTAGAGATTTCAAAGTCTCCCTCTGAAACCTGCACACAATTGGACCTACAGCAACAAAGGGATCTAAATTTATATCAGCAGTACAAGAGATAATCTATAAACATACTTTAATACTTTGAAATGCACCTGAAATAGTTTATTTCCAATATATGACATGTACAGAAAATATGATAATGCGATTATACATTAAAGGTTTCAGCATCATAAATATAGGTCAGCCAGAACAAATACAACTGATGGCACAGACTTTCAGAAAGGGTAGCCTGAAGTGAAAATTTCAGTCCAGGCTTAGAATGGTGAAGAATGTGCCAGTTTATGTACATATTTATTAAGTCCACGAAGGAAATATTTCTTATTAAAGATATTGCTTTTTCATTATAGAATTCAGATTAGAAAAATCCATTTGCATCCCTGAATGAAAGTTCTTCAGTTTTTCTTCAGCATCAGGAATTCCACACAACAATTTAACTATTATTTATTAAAGACTAATGAAAACAAAGTTTTCTGCTTTACAGGTTCATGAGGCAACACGTTTGTTGGATAACTTCTCATTTTGCTGTTTAGAATTGTGAAAAATATATTCACTATGTCTTAAGAAGAAAAGTGAAATAATAACACTTCCAGAAGATAGATAGATGGTACTATTGGACTCCTTCATTTATAAATTTATTTGTAAAGTGCACTGGAGTTTGATTTTGTTTAATGAATATTCCTCATCATCTTCACTCAACTTATATCTTCCGTATCAGCTAATTACAGTAGAATTCAAAGCCACAGTCAACATGAAAATAAGAAAAGTATTAGACTTATTTATAAGAGAATTACAATGCTATCATTGCTTTTTCTTGGATGACAATCATTTGCCAGACTAGACAGAAATAAAGAAACAAATATAATCCTGTGTGTTTTCCTTGGGCTAATATTATTTCCGTCTGGTAAATTCCTGTCATGAAATATTTGTTATTAAGCTTGGTTTGAATGATTTCTTCATGAATTAAAGAGCAAATAAGAGCTAAACACCCCTCCTTGTTTCTCCAGTGAAATATTATGTAAAACAATGTTTTACAGGCACAACTGTAAAAATACTGATAAGCTATAAAAAGTGTGTCTAGTTCATCTCTTTTCCTTGTTTTCCTTTGCATATAAGGTCATCCATATACAAGTTTACCATAAGATATATTCTGTATTGTGTTATTACTCAGAAGAATCAGAAGAATGCTGAAACATTAGAAAGCAGACCTTTCAGAAAGACAGTAATTTAAGACTGTCTTACCAAGCACTGAAAAACTAAATGTTCACACGCAGTCACTTTTCCCATAAATGAGGTTAATTTATGTTAACAAGCTGTCAAAGAACCTGTCATATTCTATTGTCTTTCCGAGTACAAAAATGTTAAACAGATTATGAGAGTGAAATAATACTCTGAAGAAATCACACACAATGAAGAAAATCAACTGGTTTATAGCTTCTTATTTTGAAATTACATTTACTTCTGATTCTAAGGAGTATTTGTTTGCTTAATTGTGTATATTGAAGGATACTAGTTTGCATTTTCATTTTCATAATTTATCCTTTAATATTGCTGAAATAATAGCAGTAGTTCTGGGGAATGTGTGTGCAAGGTCAAATGATTAATTTTGTCATAAACTTGAATTAGTAAGTTGATCCTTTCAATTCTCTGCATTTTTAATGAAGTAAAAGATTGAATTCCACATATCTGTGAAAACAAATCCAGAGTACAATGGATAAGAAATGTTAATTTAACACAGCTCTTTAAATGACAAAAAAAAATACGCCCACCCATACTGGAAATGTTCAAGAGAGATTTTATTTTTGTTGTAGCTGTTACATGGCTAATGCGGTTATTGATACTACACATGCAATTTTAGACAGTACTCTTAAGAAACTTTAGGATTATTTATCACTGAAGATATAAATCTGAGGTAATTTGAAAGAAATAGAAAACAAGAGTAACCTGACACAATAATAAGTTAGACTTATTATTACTTGTAGTCCAAATTCTGACCTCATATTGCCATGGTTTTCTGAATAATTGTTTTGATTTTCTAGAACTTAAGTTAGCACAGAAATATAGGGCAAATAGTGAAAAAATTACCTATTCTATTGATGCTTAATAAAAATATGTAGCTAATACATTAAATTTCATAAACAGATTAACTTATTTCACACAGAAGCACAACCACAAATATAAAAATGCAAGGGGAAATTGACCAATAACCTCTATTTTTTGTTCTCATAAAAGATTAAATGTTTGATGTTAATATAGCATACTGGATAAATAAGTGGATGTTTTCCTCTAAAATATTTCTAAATTGTTTCTTTGTAGACAGTTAACGAACACAGTATCTGCTTACTGAAATCACATCATATTTGCTTTTGTATCATTGAAAGCAAACAGCCTTCTTTACTGTGTACAGTTAATGAGTCCAATTAATGAGTCTCCAATAAATGGAAAGAGAGAGAAGAAAATAGTATTGAATTCAGCTGTGTTACCTGAGGGAAGGATTTGTCTTATTGTGCCTTTGAACTCAGTTCTCTCTGAAAGATACATTAACCCGTATTTCAGCTTACTTTTAATATTCAGAACAGATTTTTGAGAAGTTTAATTAGAACTGAAACAAGTCTGCAGACATCACTGTGTCTACTGTATATTCATAGAATCGTAGAATGTCCTGAGTTGGAACAATCATTGAATCCAACTCCTGGCTCCACATAGGACCACCCAAAATTCAAACCGTGTTTGAGAGCATTGTCTAAATGCGGACTATCTTGGTGCTGTGCCCACTGCCCTGGGTAGCCTGTTCCATGCCCACCACCCTCTGGTGAAGAACCTTTTCCTAACCCCCACCCAACCCTCTCCTGATACAGCCCTATGCCATTCCCTTGGGTCCTGTTGCTGTTCCTGCCGAGCAGAGCTCAGAGCTGCCCCTCCACTCACTGTGAGGAGCTGTGGCCACCATCAGGTCTCTCCTCAGCTCCTCTGCTCTGGGCTGAGCAAACCACCTGACCTGAACCACTCCTCATACGTCTTGCCCTCCAGCCTCTTCACCATCTTTGTAGACTTCTTTTGTATGCATTCTAGTAGTTTTATGTCTTTATTTTATTGTGGTACCAGACCTGCTCAAAGTTCTTGAGGTGAGACTGCACAGCACAGAGCAGAGCAGGACAATTCCTTCCCTCACCTGCTGGCAATGCTGGGCCTGGTGCACCCCAAGGCACAGTTGGCCCTTCTGATGTCAGGGCACACTGCTGGGTCTTATTCAACTTACGATCAACTAGAACCCTCAGATCTCTTTCCCTTGGGCTGCTCACCAATGTATCTTCCCTGAGTATGTACACGTGTCCTTAGAGTGATGGGTATAATTTCACATGGCCAAAGTTTATTCTCATTATCTCCTATGAGGTGTAAGTACCTCGAACTCTTGTTGATTTCAGGTCATTCAACATTTTTCAAGAGTCAGACAGAGAGAGAAATATGAATGTGCAACTACATTAACAATTTATCCAGACAATTAAATTGTAAGTGTGAATTTAAAGCACTGTAGTTACATCTGCATAACTCTGGCATGTAGAACTCTTTCTCTAATGAAGTATATGTAGATATAAGGGCATATACACACATCTATATGTGTACAGAAGCACAAACATGCAGATATGTATATACACATACATACTAGAAGGAATGAGATCATTTAGAGGTGGATTAAGCAAAGCCAAAGAATTAATCATATTCTGGAACAGGAGACATCACATACATATATATATCTAGGCTACTTTATCTTACCCTGCCACTACCATTATACCAATATAATACAGAAACAGATGCAAATAATGCAGCATTATCTGAAATATTTCTAAACGATTAAGACAGCACACATATGAAAAAATACGGTCTACAAATCCTTCAGTGTATTTCCTATTGAAAAATGTAACCTCTGAATTTAAGTATTAGGATTTTGATTAACAGAGGCAAACATACCTAGTGGATGACTAAATTAAAACATGCCTATTATTCACAATATACTGTGTCATATTCTATGACTTTTATGTCCTGAGTCATTTCATTTGTTTACCCACAAAAAGCTAAATTGACTACAACTCTTTCTTTGCACATAAATGCTTACCATCTATAACCTTAAGCACAAACTTATCCCAAACAGAACTGTTCTTGTTATCATTTTTTGCATTAAACATGAAAAGCAAATGTATTTTAAATCCCCATTTTTTTATTTATTATTGTCTCACAAACTGCTAATTAGAAAAGATATTTCATACAAATAATTAGCTCTTATGTCTGCTTTAACACTTGAAAGGTTACAGCAATAGGAAAGGGAAGAGCTTTAATTAAAGAATGAATTATTGAATACTCAATTTTCATTGATGTAGTTTTCTGCTGGTTTTGTGTGTGTGTGTGTTTATAGATATTTTATGTGATTCTGTAATCAAGATGACGCACACAGACAAAAGCAAGACTTTAACTACTGAGGCTAAAGAAGAAAGGGCTGCTGTATGATCACATTCAGCCATTTAAGTTCAAGAATCATGTGAAGTGTGGTTTCCATGACAACAAGTCACTAATTGCTAACATAAAGTAAAAATCAACCTTGACAGAATTTGGCAGTGACAGGGAAACTGAAAAAAAAAAAAAAAAAAAAAAAACCTTTCAAAATAATTATAGGACAATTTTCCTATGCGAGGAAGAAATACAAGCAACCCTATGTTCTGAGACAGAATGAAAGCATCTAGGGTTCCAGGGTTATTTCGGATTTGGCAAAGCTGGCTTCATACAGTAGTCACTGTGTATTACACTTGATAGTCAACACCTACCTTCAGCAACAGATAAGGAAAGACGTTTGTGATGAGGCGATGAAGGATTTTTGAATCCTTGGGCTACAGATCAGCAAAGAAAAAATGCTGTGGAGAATGCATGAAATAAATAAAAGACATAAATAACATGATTTTAGCATAAACTCACAGGGTAAGAAGAACAACAAATTAAAGGAGAGCAGAGGGTAAGAAAGGAGTTGAATTCATACATTCCTCCCATGCCAACTTATTAGTAAGGATTTCAGACACCTCTAGCTTGCAGACAAAAAGAGTCATTTGAGACTAAAGGAAACTATCCGGGAAACACAATGGTACCATTCAAAATTTATCGATTTATGAACTGCTGCATATCATTTGTAAAAATTGCTTCAGCTTGCGTTACCTTTCACCAGCTCTGTAAGTCGACTCACTGGGTCACTAGGAGTGAACAAGAACATTTTGATAAATTCAGTTTCCATGACAATGAATTAGCCATGGAAAAGGAGGGAGGTTTTGAAATATCTGTGTTTTATAGAATACTCTTCAAATGTTTGCCTGTTTTCATTTTTAGCCATTTAGTTCTCATGGCTTGGTTCCAGGACTCTTTAATTTGCCAGAAGCTGTTTTTCCTCCACAGATTAGAGAAGTAATTCATCAGTGAATGTTTCACTCTGTGGTCCCATCTAATGTAAGAGAACATAAAAATGATTTTTTTCCAATTATGCTCTTTGTTTGCTTAAAAGAATGCAGCAGACTCTTTTTGTTGTTCCACTACAACCTGGCTACAGAATTCTTAATCTTTCTTATTTATTGCCTACTACTATACTTATGAGCACAATTGTAACTTGTAAGACATAAGGAGTTTGTTTTAAACACCAGTGAGCTCCCAAAACAAAACAATGATTTGCAGTTTTATTTTAAAAAAAAGTAAGCCAATAAAGGAATGCCATATTCCAAAGCCTGGCATAACCTGCATCAGAGGGAGCTGCTGAGAAAACAACTAGTACTTATTTTTGATAAAATAGCTTAAGACTATTTTTCAGTTTTCTGACTTACAAAAGACAAAGTCATCACAACATTTGTTAGTACCAGAACTGAAGACTGCTTAAATTAGTGAATATCTTTTTACCATAATCTAGTTCCAATCGCCTGCCATGGGCAGAGTTGCCATTCAAACTGCCCAGGACTCCATTCAATCCAGCCTTGCACCCTTCCAGAGATGAGGAACCCACAGCTTCTCAAAGCAACCTGTTCCAATGATTCAATACATTCTGAGTAAAAAACTCCACAGAACTTTAATCTAAATCTCCCTTATTTTAGTTTAAATCCATTCCACCTTGTTCCACCACTATCAGACTGTATTAAAAAAAAAAAAAAAAAGAAAAAAAATCCGTCTCCCTCCTATTTATAACCTCCCTTTAAGTACTGGAAGTCTCCCCAGAGCCTTCTCTACTCTGAGCTGAGTGAACTCATCATCTTATCCTATCTTCATAGAAGAGGTGCTCCAACCCTCTGATAATCTTCATGGTGCTCCTCTGGATCCACTCTGACAGCTCCACGTCTTTCTTGTGCTAGGAGTCCCAGGTCTGGATGCAAAAGTCCACATGGGGCCTTTTGAAGGCAGAGTAGATGGGGACAACCACTTCCCCTGCCTTGCTGGTCACTCCTGTCTTGATGCAGCAGCCCCGGATACAGTTGACTCATGTCCAACGTTTTGCCCACAAGGACCCTCAAGTCCTTCGCCACAGTGTTGCTCTCAATTTCTTCTTCCAGTCTCTGTGCATGTTTGGGATTGCACTGACTCATGAGAAGCACTTTGTGCTCAGCCTTGTGGAATGTCATTCCACATGCTCTGCAGGAAATGTAGGGTGTTTTTTTTTTTTGGGGGGGGGGGGGGGGGGGGGGGGAGTTGTTATTGTTTATACCAGTGCAACATGGATTGAAATATCTGATTTGCAAAAGAAAAAGAATGTTATCAGCCAAAGAAAAACAAAAATCAGCCAAAGAAAAAATTAAATAAAGGAGGAATGGAAGGAAAGAGAGAAGAGAGGGAGGAAAGATGGAGGGATGTGAGAGACAAGTGAGAAAAAGAGGGAAACGGGAAGGCAAGGGAGAGCTGAGGAGAGGGGGAGGAGGTAGGGAAGGATAAGAAGGGGAAAAGAATAACAATGGTAAAAGGGTGATAATGCTTTTGCTTGTACCCATGAGAAATAGTTTTCTGTACATTTTAAGGAAAAAGACAAGTTTATATTGCTTTTTATTTTACTCTATAAGCAATTCACATAAATATGTATACTGACAGATAAACACCATATGTTGAAAGAAGGTGATGACAGTGCCTTCTAATGGGATACAAGCACCACAGAGCAATTGCAGATAACAACAAAGAAAACTTAGCCTGCTTCTTCCAACAACCAGTGACAGCTCATAAGGAATGCAAAATCTGTCCAAAGCAATGCTGCTCCCTTGGCTACTAACCCTTAAATGAGGGTGAGAAGGAGTGGATCTAGGCTCCACCCCTTCCAGTCACTCAGGTGCATTTCTTGCACCTGAGCTCCCTGGGTTAGCAATACCTTTTCACCTGGTGTTCAACCATTGGTTCAGGTCATGATCTGGCAGATCTTCTGCAAATCCATATTTTCATTCAAAGCCATTCACTCATACACACAAGGAAGGAGAATACTTATCTAAAACTGTATCATGGAATGTACATCTATTCCAAGCTAACAACTTCTAATTGAGAAGGTATCCTAATTTTCCAAAATGTAAATGTCATTAATGCTAGACTATTGTGAAAATATTGCAGGGCTGGAAATCAAAGTAATAGTTTTAGTCAATGGGATTTTGTTGTTCTGAAGCATCCATTCACAAAAGAAAAATAAGAGGAAGAGAAGATGAATCTGGGTTGACTTAAATTGAGTAAATCCTCGAGTCTCTCAGTCTTGTTTTAAATAGCAGGGGCAGTTGCCATCAAGCACTTGAGTATACCTGGACAAGAACAAGCCTAATGACTTCTTTTGTTCATCTGCCATGTGGAACTATTTCAACATTCTTATCTAGGGCATGAGTGAGTTGTGCTAATAGCTCCATGTTTCCACTCCTAGAACCTGGGTAGCAAAAGCACTCAAGTCCCATTGATATTAATGGTGTGATATTGCTCAGCCTGCTGCTTTCAGTGAGAAGTGCTGCAATGCCCACTGCGAGAGACAGATGTCAGACGATTCTTCACTCTACCCATGACCTTCAACTAGCGCCAGACACTGCTTCATGTCTTGTCTTGTTAACATTTTCACAGGTGAGAGATAGATAAACAACCGTTTTCTCAAACCTGTAGATTGTTAATAAGTGTCACAAAATACACACTGGAGCTCAGGTGCAGATCATTAAAAAAGAAGCAAGAATGAGAGGAATAATGACATGTCAATCTACCTTAAGCTGATCTTGACACCCCCACGATACTTGTTAGCACCATGGACAGGGAATTTTGCTTTCTGTTCTGTGGAACTTGAATCAGGAGTACAGCAGTGGAACTTATTTCCAGATGCTTTTGGTTAAACTTTGAGCCTTGGCTCAAATTAAAGAAGAGAAGAACATTCAAAGATTCAAATTTTCATTTTTTTTTTCTTAATAAAGATTTAAATGATCTAGTCAAGCACTGTGAACTTTAACTAATAGTTTCATGCTACAGTAATGGCACCTATTATTCCCACTCATTTCCCATACTGACAGCACAATTCAGGCATACTCCTGACTATGACATTTTAAGTGACTGGTGATTTTCAGTTGTGTTTTATAGTACGCATATATAAACTACAGAGTAAAGTATTTGGATCTGTGTATACACAAAAGGTTATTTGTTTTTTCTTCTGCTGTTATATGGAAGCATATATAAAATAACATACAGTATCTGTGAAACACATGCATTTTCCAATGCTAATTTCAATAAAAAGAGGGAAATATTAAGATGCATAATAAAATTTCAGAAATTTTCATTGTTTCAGTCAAGCCTGTGCTATACCAGCATTTATCATTTTCACTACATTTTATAATCCAAGAATATGAAATGCAAGAAATAAATATAAATTGTAACTCTGCTATTGAGCAGAAAATTATTCAAACACACTTTTTTTAGAGGAACCTAAGGTCTGTCATACCTACCACATGTAAAAGTTCTATCTGTATGTAACATTACTTACACATAAAAACTGTCTACTGGCTTCCCCTCCAATGCTCCGTAATTAGGTATATAACTACAACTTCTTAAGCTGTACTTCTGAATAGGGAGTTAATTCCACCGTGCCACTTCTTAAACAGGGGTGCTTGAGATGTGCAAAACAGCAAGCTGATGATAAACCTTTCACAGAAAAATGTGGCAGAAAAATCTCTCTTTTTTTTTTTCCTCTCCTTTTAGCTCACTAACTCATAGTTTAAGATTTCATTTTAAATGAGGGAAATGTTAGGCAAAAAGCCCAATATATATCTAGGCTTCTCCACATGGCTTGGGAATCTAGCCTTATATGAGGTGAAACTTGGCTCTGGCACATTTTATTTTCTTGTTTCATATTGCCAAGACCACTTACCTGTGATGTGCTAACTTCACGTTAATTTCAGTTAAGGGATAAATTCAGCAGCTCACAAGTTGGCAGTTTTGTTTTTTTGTTTTTTTTGTTTTTTTTTTTCTTAACTTAGCATAAGGATTCATGTAAGCACTTGAGTATTACCCCTGACTTGAAGACGATCTAACAACAAAATCATAGACATAATCACAGAATGAAGAACAAAGTAGCTCCTTAGAATAGCCTATCTACATATTTAGGAATCAAACTCTTGTCCTTTTACTGTGTTTCACACACAAATAAATAAACTAGAAAAGTTTTAAATAAAAAATACAGATTTGTGAACCCTAGGAAAGTAAGAAAAATACCTTTATGGATTATCATTTTTCATCTGCTCTTTTTCCGGCCATTATGTGGAAATAAATGAAAAAATGTGACTATCTCTGTCTGGTCAGTTATAAACTCCTACATATACTCTTTGCACAATTCTAGGGTTTTTGTCGTTGTTGTTGTTACTGTTTTTCCTGAGAATTAGGAGAAGTTCCTGTGAAACCATCCCTAGATGTACCCTAACAGAAATTTTGTCAGCGTTAAAAATCAGTAAGAGCTGATTCCAATAAACGCTATTAGATTCTCAATAATGCCAAAGTCAATAGCTGCTCTTGTAACAGTATTACAATTTAAGCACTGCTGCAGGCCCGTGCTAGTCTTAAACATAGGATCAAAGAGATAAAAGCAGTGCTACTGCATCACTTTCCCTTCATATTCTGCTACTCTAAGGATCTTTACAAGAGTTTGATTCTCAGTGACATTTTGTCATTGATCTTTTTTAACATATCGTTTGCATCAGTGTTTTTTTTTTCAGGAACCCCCTCCAAGGAAGATGAATTCTGAACAAGTTGTGAGTATGTGTGTCTACTGTCTGCAAAAGTGTAGAAAGTTTACTCACCACCTTTGCTAATGATATGTAAGTGGTATCCTGTTGCCTGAGTATTTCTGTGTCACCAAACATGAAAGACAGATTCTTTCAATTCAAAAACTAATAATAATAATAATAATAAAATGACAGGTCTAATATTCAATGTAGTGAAGTTAATGGCAAAAATAACATATAAAATCTAACAATGAGCTAACTAACTCATATCTATTTTACATTTGTATATAATAATTGGAGAGTACTATTTCATAACCAGAGACTGGACTACACCAGTCCTTACAGTAATATATTATGAGCCAATTTTTTGAAGTGAGTGAGTGTCTTTCATCATAAGATTTTGTCCAGAGGTGCATTAGATACAGATTTTTTCCTGAAGCTCAGCACATCAACTGCTAAACTCCTGAAATCTGGCTACTATTTTGCTGACATGAATATAAAATAAGTTGTCTTTTAAAAACTCTTCTTGCATACCATACAAAAAAGTATCAGAAATTATGCTTTTCGGTGCTTTCAAACTTGGGTAGATGGCTAGGAAAATAAATAACAGCACAAAACTCAATTTGAACAGTGGGGAAATAAAAAATAAAAAGTAATTTGTTTTATTGCAAATACTGGTTTCAACTACTTGTTTTCTGCTGTACATCAGAAAGGAACTGGGACTTAAATATGTTTAAAAATGACAGAGTAGGCAATCTTCTAATGCTAGATTGTACACTTATGTGACATATTCAACTTTTATACATGCAAATACAGATTCATCTTACCTATCCCCCTTATGAAGAGTACGTGATCTCCAGAGAGAAATCTGAACTTCACTGAATATTCTGTTAGGTGGTCTTTCATTCACAGTATAAACATTGTGGGGAAATAAAAACAAACTAAAAACCATAAAATAAGAAACTGGTAGTTTGGAGAGTTTGGTTAAACATCTAAAAAAAGAAAAATGAAGTCTATTGCAATGTGGTTTTCTGAATGCTTCATTATTCATTCAAACAATCTTTACAGGAGGTACTGAGTAACCAAGTCCCACAACAGATGTAAATCAGAGATGCAGAGTTGATTCTTCCACACACTGAACTACAGTCCATGCAGGAAATTCTCTGTCTTCCTAGGTAAAAATTCCATCCAACCACAATATCCATTAGAAAAATTGCATGCATTCATTTAAGATCTTATTTACTATTAATCAAGAAACACTGACAGTAAGAAATCACACTTGATAAAATATATTTTGACACTTCCTTCCCTGATTAGGTTTGTAGTTACTCCTACTCCTACTACTACTACTTTGTAGTAGACAAACAGACCTTATTTTACAGGCTGTAAACACCAACCTTGCTTTTGGAAGAAAGAGATAAAGCTGACAATATCTAGGAGGACAAAATTCTGTTAAATATCATAATTGAGTCCTTTTGGTTTCCAGAGACATTCATGAAGTACTTGTGAAACTTATTCAGCCTGGGGAAAAAACAAACAAACAAACAATAACAAAAAAAAAAACCCTAATGCTATGAGAGAGCTTCTTGTTATTAAAAAAAAAAAAAAAAATCATCCATCATTACCAGATGACAGGTGAGAACAACATAAAAAATGCAGCTCGGAATTACTATTAGTAGCATGAAAATTCCATTTGGCCTAGTCTGAACTTGAAGGGAAATATTATATTCATTTGAGATGCCTAACAATATTTTATGAACAAGTTAGTGAAAGACTTGAATTTAGTGAGGTAGTTGACAGATAAGTCTGGATGCCCTTAGCCAAACCAGTGATGAACAGGAAAGTAGCTATATAAAGACAAATGCAACAATTTCTTAAATTCACTTTCTTTTATTTATCATTATATCTAAGCCAATGCCTTCTTCCTCAATTCTTCTGTATGAGATATATGTTTTTATTAAAAGTTTCTCTGCACAGAATTTTTATTCCACTCTGAAAATAAAAAGTTTTCTCACCATACTTTTTTATTCAGAGGTAAATATATTTGTTATGGTCAATTCAAGAAAAGACCTGTTTCTTACATGCAGCTCATATAACACCATGTCTCTGCAGGATAATACAAGTCTTGTCTAACTCACTAGCTATTTCTTTATTTATTAATTTGAGTTTGTGCTTTGCACAAACTGTGGTGATATCTCACAATTTCCTCTATCAGCGAGTAGGTTCTTTTGGCACCAAAATTCATTTTGTTCTTTCAGAAGCCAAGCAGCAGCATGGAACAATATAATCACATAATTCTTTTCAATAAGTTAAAACATTAGCAGTGTAAACAGCCAGCAGAAGCAGCTTTCTGAGAAACTAAAATTCTTTAAAATGTGTTATTTATAACAAATACCGGGTATTGATGTTGTTGTGATAGTTCAAGCATGCAGGTGACATGGGGATCAGGATTCGTATCATAATATACAAAATGTAAGCACTTCAATCTTAGTTCATTTTCTTTTTAGTTAAAGGTGAGAAATGGCCTCCACAGGCAATTCTCCTGAGCTACCCTACCTTTAGGGTGAAGCCTTTATTTTCATAAAGGCAGTTTAAAGAGTTTAACTCGGGTTTTGTAATCTAATAATAAAATTCCTACTTGAGGACATAAATCTTAACGAAGGCTAACAGGGAAAAGCTGTGCCTTCTAATAAAATTGGAAAAAGTATTTGTATAGCACATTGAATGAAAATTAATGTTTTTCAACTGCATAATCTCACCTGAAAAGTGGTCTCCTCTTTTAAGCTTTGTGTCTCCACAGAATCCTACTTTATCATACAGTATCTCTC
The DNA here is from genome assembly GCF_016699485.2 of Gallus gallus. NCBI lineage: Eukaryota > Metazoa > Chordata > Aves > Galliformes > Phasianidae > Gallus > Gallus gallus. The sequence goes on along the minus strand of NC_052532.1, from coordinate 162,653,257 downwards.
AGCTTCACAATACTTTTGGTTTTCAGTTGATTCCCTGGATTCCTAATTGTGCTGACCAGGAGATCTGGTTAGAGTTTTGAACCCTGCACAATACACAAAAAATAGCTACTGTGAGAGTTGTCATATCATGCTTAACCTTCTTTACAGTGTATTTTTTTTCCTTTTAAAAATATTGTCTTGCAATAATTTACATCATGTATTTTCATATCTTTGCTGTCAAAGGAGATGATTCCAACAGAATTTAGGCATAATTTTGTCAAAAATCCAAAAGCCTCTATTTTGTCTCAGTACAGATTTAATATTCTCCAGTGGCTTCCTTCTTTTTTAGTAACTCTTGATTGAACAGAAGCAACATTTTCGTGATATGTTTGTGTTAAATACATACTAGGGGGAGGGAAGGAGAGAATTGAAAAAAAAAATAAATCCCTTAGGGATATGTGGTTATAACTGCTCTGCAGCGTCCTCTGCTGGAAAAGAGCACACATCAAATCCACAGGCCTCACCACAGATATGTTTGTCAGATCCATCACTTAACCACCAGCTTGTTGCATACCAGCAAAGTCATCAGTAACCTCTAGGTTCACCAAAAACTGGAATTGGTTCTTCTACCATCTGCGGAATGGCAACTGCTCATTCTTATCACAGTGAATGCTGTACACTATAAGAAAAAATAATGCTTATGAGCCTTTTCTGACATGTTTCTAGACTCGAACAAAGAGAAAGCTGAAAAATATTAGTATTAGAGAAGCAAAGTAATACAGTGAAGATAAACTACCTGGGAAAAGCTTTGCTTGAAGTACAAGTCATGACATAGCACCCAAAGAACATTTTTCACTGAGTGAAAGCACAGTAAATTATGCTAGTACTGTCTTTTCTTCCATGTGGTTGTTGACAGATGTTTAGAAAAGAAAATCTTCCTTTCTGCTTGACCTTAAAAGCTGTCCCACACAGATCTTGTATATCTACAATGCAAAACAGTAAAACAGCAAAATAAAAAAGGGGAATTCTTCCAGGCTAGAAGCATAACACTTTTGCTATGTTACATCAAAAAGTATGATTTTTTTTTTCTCCCAGTGATATTATTAACAAGAAAAAATAATAACAACACTTATCATTTGCAATACATAACTGGGGTGGAAAAAATGCCAGTGATTGCAATTTGTTTCGCCACACATCCATAAAAATTCCCTACAATGAAAAGAAAGTACTGCAGGCAGGATATGATAAAAACATCTATTTTATCATATTTGTCACTACACTTAAGTCATTTTTCCCAAACAGCTCTGTAAAATATATTCATTTGTAATATGGCTAATATTCCCTCATGGTTGAGTGAAAAATGGGAAGGATAATTTACATGAATGTGAATCCTGTAATAAAGAAAAACAGAGGGGCTGGATAAGGGGAAGAGCAGGGATGGAACAATGGAAGACAGGAAATAGGATGCAGAAAACAGACTGATTTAAAGATTTAAAATAACTAGTTATTTTTACTCTAGGAAAGCTGTTTTAAAAAGGAAGAGCAATTAAGTTTCAAACAATGGCAGATAACAAATAATAGTAGCCTCAACTGGAGGACTACTCTGCAACAGAAGGAGAGTGTTCCTGGGCTAACTCCAGAAGCAATGTCATAACTCAGACTTATTGGTGAAGCAAATTGTATTTTGCTATAGTTTCTCAAGTCCTTGTGGACAATCATACTATTCTACATTTTAAAGGAAAATCAGTGCAACATGTCATTTTTCACATTTCTCTGGGACATGATATACAGTCAAAACATTTAAAAAAAAAAAAAAGACAAATGAATTCAGAATTGTAGGGCTAAAGAGCATGTGGGTTATGGCAAGATAGAAATAACTTTCTCTACAAAAGAAAGTATTTTTTTTGTTTGTTTTCAATTTTTAAATTTAAATTTAAAAGAATAAATATCTTCCTTATTTTGCCAATATTCGCATGTTTATTGAACAGAATTGCTTTCCAAACTGTTTAATCCAAGAAGGAATATGCTGTTTTATTAGAACAGTTAATTCCCAAAAAGGGAAGAAGAAGAGTTGCATCAAAACACTTTTACTCTATTCGGCTCATTGTAAATATTTGATATGGAGTATTTACTAAAGTATTACACTGAGAAGTTCTACTTTTGACAAAGGAACTGTTCCTGGTTGTGGGTATTGACTGATGTGGGGAAACAGTACGGTAAACATTAGGAAATAACTGAGAGGAAAAAACATGAATGAAGAAAGAACAAGAAGGCTCTGAAGCTTGACACAGAGTTTCTGTAAATGACATTAAGTTTACAGCTAATTAAATTTTATGACACATTGAGAGAAATTAGTATTTAAAGGCTTTCATGTCTGCTTGAAATGTTGTAGTTCTTAAACAGTTTTCTATGATTATTTTCACAAATCCCAAATCATAGTGAAAAATAAAAATATACATTTTCTCCTTCTTCCAAACAGTAATATTCAGTAGACGAGTATGGTGAACTGACATAAATGAACAAGATTCATCAACTCTGAAAGTTACCCAAGGAGTGTGGTGTACATCAATCTGTTTAAAGGACGAATAATTTGATAAGATATTTTGAATAAGAATTGATAGACTAGAAAAAAAAATCTCATCTAAAAAATATAGGGGGAACTCAGTATTGAAAGTCACGACTGCATAAAGCAGAGAACTTTGGCTTCTTGCAGTCATCACTTAAATAGAAGTAGGCAACAAATGAGATAGTGTAAGTCCTCCCTCTCTGTGCCTGTCTTCCAGCTGCCAGCAGCTCACCACACTGCTACCCAAGAAATACTGCTGCTATAGAGCAATGCCGGAAAAATCACTAATGTATTACCATGGCCAGCCAGCAGACCTCTCTAGAATTTATTCATTGATAATGAATTAGCAATACTCAGAGACTGTATGAATTTAATAAATAAATAAATAGAGAAAAAAAAACACCAAAGTTTCATTATAACAATGAGTATTTGTACCTCTGACAACCTTCTTGGCAACTATTATAAAAGCTGTGTCTTTGAAAAGAAAAAAGTCATAAAGGGGCAGCTTATTAAATTTTGTAAATCATAAGACTTGTCTGCAAATGCAGAGTGCTGTGGCTGATTTAGTTGTTGGCCTGAAAACTCTGCTGTTAGCACCATTAAACAGGTCCAGAGTTTAAGTTGCATAGTAAATTATAAAGGAGAAACAGACACAGAATCTTGCCTTGTGCTCCCTCCCTTTAAACTCCGAACTGGCTGTGCTGCATCCCGCAGGGACTCTGACAGGATACGTTTGTTGTTGGCCTCCAGTTTCAACTGGTATGCACTGATTTGTGCAATCTTAATCGGTCCAAGCAAAGGAAGGTTACCACACTCTTTAGTGAATCCAATGATAAGGACAAAAAGGAACTGAAAGCAAAGCTTTTCTGATGCTAGTGAGGAGGCCCTGAACCAATGGTCTTTTATAGATTTTCCTTAGACAGCTGTGTGCAGCCCCCTCATTTTGAGCTCTGCAAATGCTCTAGTTGCTATTCCTTGACACCAGATTCAGCTTTACAAATAAACTATACTGTCTGCACAGTGGACAAAATTCTATAACACAAGGCAATTACTGTAGATGGTGTGAGATGGTGACAACACAAATTTAATTTACAACAAAAGAAACGTTACTTCTCTATTTCCTCTCAGATGTTAAAGGTGAGTGCACAATTACCAGAACATAATTAACAGAATTATACTCTCTTGTGATGGATGCCCAGACAGACATAAGACAGGTAGTAGTCTACAACAAAAGGATGCTAATTCAACTGAAGTGAGGTATGGATTGTTTTGATTTATAGTTCTTAACAAACAGCTTTATCCCTTTACTCTGACTTATGGTGTATGATGTTGAAGTGTGGTGTGATCAGAAACTGTCTGAGACTATGGCCTTTCCTGAACAATAGAAGCAAATGCATCACTCAAATAGGTTTGGTTTATGTCTTCTCATCAGCTCTCTTGGAGCTTAGTTTTCTTTTACTTAGCGAGGATTTTTATATACTAGCTAAACATAGGACTCAACATGCATATATTTAGCATTGTGCAGGCTGTCCTTTCATACTTAGGCTAGTAATTGAAATACTGTATGCTTTATGTTTTCAGTACATAAGGTAGCATACCCCAAATAATGAAAATTTGACTACAAGCTGAAAAGTGTAAATCGTTGTATACCAGCTGTCACCAGGAAATTTTCAAGAAAAGAATATGCATTTATGGACATGGTTTAGTGGGTATGATGGTGGTGGATGGAATGTTGAACTAGATGATCTTAGATGCCTTTTCCAACCTTAATGATTCTTTGATTCTACTAACATATTTTGCTGAAATTGGTAGAAAATAATTCAACAGACAATACCACAGTGGCTACTGTAGGATGGTATAAATCAAATGATAGCTTCCCACCAAAATTTTTCCAGCCTAAAACAACAGCATTTTGATGTTTCTTTGGCATTATTCATACTTCTCTTGGCAAGAGGAAAACTCATGGCCATGAAGAAAAGGACCAAAGATCCAAAGACAACTTTGTAAAAGTTAATCAGAATCATATGTTTTGATAAAAATGTCATGGATAGACTAGTTCCTTGGCAGGAACATTTGAAAGGAAAACATAACGTAGAGTTGGAAAGCAAGAGATCACAACTGAGTATTATGCTTGTGAACAGTAATATTTTGACAAATTCCATCAAACTGTTCTCTATCCTTTTTCATAAGCACTTTAGTCCTATGGGATCTAACCAACCCTATTCAACCATAGGTGACAAGATTTCTTCTGATTTACATTAGTGAGAGAGAAAGCAAATGACAGGAATAAGAGTAATACAGGAAGCAGATCTAGAAGCCCAGTGGGTTCAGAAAATACCTGCATATTGGCAGGAATAATGCTACATGGAAAAAGTTGACTTTGTTTTAAACAAAAAGATAAATACAATTTTAGAGCAGCACACCCTCACAAAGACAAATGTAATATTAAATAGAGTTAATAGGTGTATCACATCTAAAACAAGCATGGCCATTATTTTGTTTTGACAATGATTAGGTCTCTGTTGCATTACTACGTTTAGTTTTCAGCACAACATTTTTAAAAGACAGACAAATTGGAAGGAGTTCAGAGGAGAACAAAAAATGATAAACTGTTTGGAAAACAAGATCTATGAGAAAAGGTGAAGTGAACTAGGTAAGTTCAGACTAAGGAAAGGAAGACTGAAGGGAGACATGATCTTTTTAAAAATACATGAAGATTTGCTATAAAGACAATAGGGACAAATTATTTTCATTAGTCAATGAGGACTGAACAAGAGGTAATGGTCTTATGCTGCAGTAGAGAACATCTAGGTTAAGTGAAAAGGAAAAACTTTAACTAATAGAACAGCTAGAAACACTGCTTGCTGCCACAGGAGCCTGAAAAGCTCCCTTTGAGATTCAGGTTTTCACTTATTCTTGCTTTAAATCTGATAGAGGGAGGATCGCACAGCAGTTAGGTCTCTAGCCAGTTTCTTTCTGCACTGCAGATTTCTTATGTGACCTCAAGCAAGCCAGTTAACTCTGCATTTCAGCTCCCTAGCTGTAAAACAGTGACAAAAGCAATTCCCAAAGTCTCAGAGATGCTGTAAGGACAAATAGTTAAGGATTCTGAGGCTCTCTATGAGCCATCTGAGTGACTAATTTAAAAAGTGAAGAATATGAACTTGCCACAAAGTAGAGCCACCAACTACCAGGCTACTTGCAGGTACCTTCCAAGCCAAATGAATTCTGTGACTGTGACAATGTACCTTAGCTGATCATCTAGCACAAGGTGCACTAGGACGATCCAATATCTGAAAGAAAAGCCATATCTGAGAGAAAAGACAAAAGTAGCCATAAAGCAGGAGCTGCATGGCTGATATCACAGCTCATTAGCAGCCTAACCCAACAATCCACTGATACCACTGGACTTGCTTGTCTCAGTAGAAGACGTGTTAAGATCAAATAATAGTCAGTACAAGTAAATAGGGATCAAGTATCAGAGTTTTCAAGTGTTCTACCCTAGCGATTTAGTTTATAGGAAGAAGACTCAAATCTAGTTGGAATGGTAGAGAACATTAAATCAATAAATAATCATTTATGAAATAATCTTTTATTAAAAATAATCATTTATATTATATAAATAATCTTTTTTTTTTTCCAGGAGTTGTAATTTCATGCAGTTAGTTTTGACAGTTGACAGTTGACAGTTACAAAAAAAAAAAAAAAAAAAAAAAAAAAAAGGCTGGTTTTCAAACTAATAATTAATAATAAATTCTGTTAAAAGATAAAAAATGAAGGATCAGCAAGAGCATAGCTTCTAATGAAATAGAATTTTATGATACTAAAAATATTTCAGACTGTGAGAGCTAAAATATCATTACAAATAAATGTAGTTTAAATTTTTCATTTATTTCCTGTATTTTATCCAGGATGTAATCTGAGAAAAGCTAAATCACATTCTTAAAAAAAAAAAAAAATCTTCTATGGCATTTTCATCTTATTTATATGGATGAAACACACATCTCCCTGACCTTAAATGCTGTGAGAGTCATAGAATCATAGAATCACAGAAACATAGAATGGCCTGAGATGAAAAGGACCTCAAAGATCACCTAGTTTCAACCCCTCTGATATGTGCAGGGTTGCCAACCACTAGACCAGGCTGCCCAGAGCCACATTCAGCCTGGCCTTGAATGCATCCAGGGATGGGACATCCACAACCTCCTTGGACAACCTGTTCCAGTGTGTCACCGCCCTCTGAGTGAAAAACTTCCTCCTAATATCTAACTTAAACCTCCCCATCTCAGTTTAAAAGCATACCCTCTTGTCCTATCAACCCACATGAACAGCCATTTCCCTGTCCTGTTTATACACTCCCTTCAAATATTGGAAGACCACAATGAGATCTCCCTGGAGCCTTCTCTTCTCCAAGCTAAACAAGCTCAGTTCCTTCAACCTTTCCTCATAAGAGAAGTGCTCTAGCCCTCTGATCATCTTAGTAGTCATCCTCTGGACCCACTCCAAGAGTTCCATGTCTTTCTTGTGCTGGGGGCCCCAGGTCTGGACACTGTACTCCAGATGAGGCCTCACAAGAGCTGAGTAGAGGGGAACAGTCACCTCCCTCTCCCTACTGGCCACTGCTCTTTTAATGCAGCCCAGAACACAGTTGGTCTTCTGGGCTGCTAGTGTACATTGCTGGCTCATGCCCAGCTTCTCGTCCACCAGGACCCCCAAGTCCTTCTCCACAGGGCTGCTCTTAAGGAGATCTTCCCCCAGTTTGTATAAGTACCCAGGAGATGAGAAAGAAAACTGATCTGCAACTAGCATGGAGAACACAAGAGGCAACAAAATATGTAACAAGCCACTGGAACCTAGAACATTTGTGTAAAAATAAAGAGAAACCATTGCACATTCCAAGTGCTGAGGCTCAAAATGAAACATTTTTCAAGGAAAGAAAAAGTACATTTCCCTACAGGCACATTTGGTTTTACTGACTAGCAACTATACAGGAAAAATAGGGTGCGAATGACAGGGTAACTGTAAAGTAAGTCATGAACCCAGCTGGAGCACATGAAAATCATGACAGAAAATCTCAAAAGACCTTGACAGCACACGAGCACAATTAACTACCATTAACCTCAATGCAGTAGGCACTTCATTTGAGGAGTTAAACAAACATACACTGCAGAGAATTATGCGCTATATGCTTATTCATATGTATCTCTATGCTTACCACAGAATCCTTTCAAGTAGAACTGTGTGAACGTTTTTCATTTTTATTTTTATTCAGTTGAGAAGACAACAATAAAAATTCAGCCTAATATTTGGCTTTGTTTTCAAGTTATTTCAGCTATCTTATAATCCTCTAGGGGAAAAAAAAACGTGCAGCAGAATTTGAAGTGAATAAGTTTGTTTGAAATAAAAAGCCAGAATGCTTTGTTTAAAAAAAAAATAAAAAATAAATAAAATAAAATAAAATAAAATAAAATAAAATAAAATAAAATAAAATAAAATAAAATAAAATAAAATAAAATAAAATAAAGTGGAAATGTGAAGAAGACTGTCAGGGAAGAAAAAAATCTCCAAAGGGAAAACAAAGATGCAAGTCTAACTTTGAACTTAGACACTTCCCACATTGTAATCAAGTGACTTGCCAGCCAACCACACATGTATACCAGAGAAACAAGTGAGAATGAGACTGTGGGGAGTGTGATAACAGTTCTGCACTCATAGCACTTTCATCTTGTAGTACATATATTTGTGCAGTCGATACATTTACCAGTAGCCTTTTTTCATGTTGCTGATGATTGTTTGCCCAATAGCTTGCAGACAGTGCTTTGCTGTTAAAAAGAAATAGTGTTTTTGCTTATATAAAAATAGTAATTAACTGTTTTAATAACATATAAGCAGATCTGGTACACACAGAATACAAGAAGATGGTCTGTGAGAGTTTCATGTGTGTACTCCTCTGTGACTCAGTTGTAGTCAAATTACTTTCAGGCTTTAGATCAAAAAGGAAATACACAATTCCTTCCTTCTTCATTTGAAATTGTTTTAGAAGGCTATTTTTCTTATTTCAGACTTCAAGAAGCATTGAATGTCATAGAAAAAATAGAATGTTGCAAAGAATTTCCTGGTATTATTTCAAACTGATTCATACTGCAATGCCTGCTTGTCTAGAGCCATTGTTAAATATTTCAGTAAGTTTCGTGTATTTATTTGCATTTGCTTTCCTTCAAGCTTTACAGCTTGAATGATGCCAGTAATAGAGGGGAAGCATGTTTGTCTTTCCTAACTGTCACTGATGACACAGATAAGTAAAATGGATGTGGGTGTTTCTGTTTTGTTTCTTACTAATGAGGCTTTTCAAGTATTTCAGTAATGAAGAATCTGACATTCAAAGTGTTTGCAGCTATTGCCCTCATCAGGGTATGCCGTGAAGAAAGAAGCCCAAAGTTTTGCACTGATTAGAAATACAGGATTAATTTAGGAAAGACAACAACTATGAAAGAAAGAAAGAAAGAAAGAAAGAAAGAAAGAAAGAAAGAAAGAAAGAAAGAAAGAAAGAAAGAAAGAAAGAAAGAACGTAATCTACCAGGTTTGGTGAAGCAAAAGCTATCTGGAGACTCACTTTGACATGAAAATAACATATTGCTACTCATGCAGCTAGTAGTGAGTATATCAACAGTGGAATGACAGCAGAGCCCACAGACCTTCCTAGAGCTGAGATAGGAGAAGAAAGAGGCAAGAACCAGTATTTAACAGGAAATTACTATTTTCAACTGTGCACTTGGGCCAATGCAAACTATTCTGTTCCCCTGTGTATTATCAGACTGTTTTGACTTGATCAGTTAATCAAATTTTAGACTGCTTGGGGGAAGACAAAACCAGCAAAAGGAGTACATTGATGATGGCATCAGATATGTTTGATTCAGTCTTGTCTGTGTACAATAAAATGTATACAGCACTTTTTCCTTGAACATAGCAAGAGCTTCCTTGCTGACTGCTTCAAGCTCTTGTTAGGTAATGTTCAGCTTCAAAAATATTTCTTCCAGCATTTCCTCTATTTCATATTACTCAGCTAACTGAAACCAGGTCCATTTCTTCCTTGTTGCAGTTTCTTTCTTCCTCAGAAGCTTTTGCTTCTCTGTCAGAAGTTTCAGAACACTAAAAACACAGTATCCAAGAGAATCTCCCCACTCTGACATTTATTTCAAATGCTATTTTTGCAGTTGTCTAGTTCCATTTAGAATTTTCACCAGTTTCTCACCTTAATCACAAAATGAAACAATGCTGTTTGCATTTATTAATGAAACTAGAAGGCATAACCAACTTCTAACTGTATTGTTTCATGAACAGTTACCATGAAGTAGGAATCCTGACAGAAATTATCTGACCCCAAAGCTAAGCCATGAGAAGAGGACTGTTAAAAATACATGTTTAAAAAATAAATCAAAAGATCATCTTTTCTAGAACTGGGAAGTCTTTATATGGAGAGAACAAAAGTTGATGTCAGAAAGAACATTGCCTGGGCATCCAACCTTCTAGCTGTAGTACTGACTAGAGAAGGTAGGAAATTCTCTTCAAAAATGTTGACTTATAACCCTTTTTCTCTGAAGAGAAAAAGGCGTGTAAGGACATCTCATTTAGAGAATAACAATAATTAATAAAAATTACATCTTTTACTTCCCCTTATATTTTGCTCCATTCTTAAATGAGTTTTAGTACAAACACTGTCAGATGTAAAAGTTACTCCTTTCCAAATGAAGATAAAATCAAAGCAAATAAAAACCTAATCAAAATATTTAATCAAAATGTATATGTTTTATTAAAAACAAAGCAAAACAAAAAGTTGTATTTTTCTTCTTCCTTCATCACAAAATAAGAGAGATATCCCTCACCTCAGTCCAATAACTAGGAGATGCAGTTGCTCCCTTAAAAATTAGGCCAGTGGAAAGCACAGTGAAACTTGGCAGAAGCAGCCTTCCCTATGGCAGAGACTGAGCTTGCATCAGCAACACTGATGGAAATTAATATTAAATAAGAAAGTAGATAACAAGGTGAGATTCATGTCACTTGCTTTTAGATAACCAAAATGTTGACACCTACTATTTTATAATTTACCACAGTCACTTTTTACAGCCAATAGAGAGGAAATGGCATTTTAAAGATATTTCATCTGACCTATTTGAGATGTTTACATTGAGATGAGACAAATTGTACTGTCAGTCTGCTACTCTCTCTAGAGGGAGCTGTAGAAGTTCAGTTATAGACGCATAGCAGGCATCTCCAATTGCTCATATAAATCCCAGTCATAAAAGAAACTGGACCAAAGGAAAAGGTGGGAGAAGACATCAGAACACAAGAGTACCCAATATATAATGCATCCCTACATTCAATAGCTAAGAAAGCACAAACGTAAAAAAGATAAAAAGCAAAAGGGTATTTTCAAAAATATTTTAATATTTTATTTCCTCATCATATGATGCACTGGAGAAAGCAGTGTGTCTTTCCACTGAAAGAGATAATGAAAAACTCATCTAGCCTACCACCTTAACACAGTAAATTTGTTCTATGTTGTACATTTGTTACTGTCCTGATAGGTCACAAAACATATGAATTCAAGGAATATTACTCTTTCCCTAAGAAAGCAAGAAACAGGTTTTGTATAAAGCATCCTCAGATAATTTTTTTTTCTCTCCAATTAACTGTAAATATTTTATTCTATTTTTGATCTATTTCCTTCTTCTGCCTACTAAATAATTCATTCTATTTTTACATATGTTAAGCTACTTATAAGTACTAATCTTGGAGAAAAGAAAGAGGGTTAAAGTCTATTGTGCTACAAGTATAGCTAAACTTAACAAGGGGGTCAAAGAGCAATTAGCAGATTTGTAGATGAAATTACCTCCTGAAACTAAATTACAATAACTGTGGGGAATTTTTTTTTAATTTTCAAAATACCATGGCATATAATTTCAACTGTGTGAAACTTTTCCTTTTTCTCAGAATGAGATAGAATTTAAGCTACTGAGAGTGAAAATGTACCTTAAAAACAAAGAGCTGTGCAGAAAATTTTCACTCCATCAGTGGAAGAGAGAGTACATTTTTCTTGCAGTTATAGAAAGATACATACATAAGAAAACATTCTTTTTTAGGTTTGTTTCTGCCACACTCTTTTCGCTTTACAAAACAAACAGAACTGTGGAGCATTTTGTAAGCAGTTGAAGAGAACAGTATTTTAGCACTATTTTTAAAATTTTTAAAGATTTTTAACAGCAGAGAAGGTTGATGGTAAGATTATTAATGGGGAGAAGAACTGAGTATGACAGGGAAGTTTTAGAGTCTTTTATCTTGATACTTTTCAGTATTTCAACAATTCCTAAATGCTTTCTTTCTGTAACAGAGTTTAAATATTCAGTTATAAAATACTGCAATTCAGGTAATCCTTTTGCAAATGAATCTGTAGGATTGATGCTCATATGGAGTTTAATTAGTTAGACACAATCTTGAAAATTCATAAACTCACTTTGCATCTTTACATACTCATATGTTAAAGAGGTATAATTTATAATAAACATCTGCTTTATAATACCAATGTGACAGAAGGCATTAGGCAAGGAAAATTGACTGTGGGTGTGAAAGACACCAAACACAAATATGCACATATATAATTAAACCTTTAAAATATAGCTGAGTGATTTTCTTATGCCAGTCCAAGGATTATTAATACACATGTCAACATCAAATTTAATAATGCTGTTGCATTAATTGTAACTGTGGTGCCTTGTAGTAACACCTGTCAAGGCATTTCTGGTGCAGAAAATCTTTGTCATGAGTGAGCTAGATAACATAAATTATAAGTGAACTAGCCTTTTACCTCAGGAGACCTGAATTCAAATGCTTTTAGTCTCAAATGAGTTGTTTGTCACACCCCACTGAACCTACAAATATGGCACAGTTCTGCATGGCTGGAAGTCTGGACTCAGGAGACGTGAAAGAGTAGAATATCAGGCAGTATCACTAATCAAGATTATGGTGGACTGGCAGAGACAAGTAGGGAACTGCATGTGTAGAAATTGCCAGCTCTATCCCTCACAAGCCAGAACAACTGAAGTCTTAAATTCTGTAAGCAGAAAGTTTGTTAACAATTTTGGAGTGATAAATAATCTGCTGTTGCTAATCTTGCTTCTGCAGATCAACCTCATAAAATTTTCTACAATATTCTCCCATCAAAAGAAATAATGTCCCTATGAATGCCAGCCAGTGCTACTTGATGTCTGAAAATACCTAACATCATATTCTGAAGCTAGAAAGCAAAGATTCTATGAAATGAAGTGTGAAATGTGAATTTTCTACACATCTGTGTTCACACACACACACACACAAAAAAAAAAAAAAAAAAAAGAAAAAAGAAAAAAAGGAAGTATCTCTCTCCAGAAAAAAAGATGAAAAATTCCCAGTGGTATGTGAAATGTAGTAATCTGCCTGAGTTCAGTCAGTTCACAAATTATATTTTTAAGCCAATATCATTTATAAATATCGCTTTCCAGAAATTCTATACACTAAAATTAATACACCTATTTTTCATGGTAGATAACACAACATATGTAAAAGCTGGTACAGTGTTGGATCTGTGCAAAAACACAACACACCTTCATTAATACAAACATACAGAACCAGCAAAAGGTGGGTCCAGGCATGTTCAATTATGGATGCAATTAATCATGGGAAAAAGCTTCCATCTTTTGTTAGTGGGCAGAAGGAAGAGGGAAGAGAAAGGTGCTAGTGGTATGCTATAACCATGCAACCATTACTAAAGGCTATGGTGAAATCACATTTCAACTAGAAGTTCTCCTTGTTGAACATTCTTCTTTTTATGTACCTAACTCCCTGATGAGCTTTAAGGAGGTTTTTGCCACAACATGCATCACAATGTCTCAATTTTTATATAGGTTCATTAGGACTATTTAGGTTGAATATGAGATATGAAGCTCAACTTACAAGTTAAAACATTTTTGTTTTGAAAATAAAACATGGAAAACACTGGCTAGGACACAGACAAGTTGTTACTATGCAGAGAACTAGATTGGCTTTCAACATCCCAAAGCCAGACCTTCAAAGAAAGTAAGAAGGAAATAGCATACATGCAGTATATATAAGTCCAGCTGTAGAAGACTGACAAACTAGAGAGTGAATCTTACAGTATAAGCCTTGAGTGCTTTTTTAACAGGCATCTAATAAATGTCTTCCCAGTTTTACTAGTATAGTCCACTGTGAGTTTGTGAAAAGGAAGCAAGAGCCATTTTACCTTTCTTGTTTTCCTAAGTGAAGGATCTCAACTGACCAGACTCCAAAATAAAAGAAACTACTTAGCAAGTAGTTTCTTTTTTTTTGTTATGAGGATTTAAGACAGAAATAATGTGTTCTTGTGTGAAAATCTGAAGGAAAAAAAAGTTTTTATTAAAATTTTGTAATAGTTATTAATAATAAGTGAGACATAAAAATAAATTGAGGCCAAATGCTATGCTTTGGTATGTTTATTATGGGAAGGTATTGTATAGAGAAAAAAATAGCTCTGTAATTCATGTTCTTGTGCCTACATCTTGTGGCTGATGTAGTCTTCTAGAGTGGTACAGAAAAATAAACAGTGTTTGGATACACTAATTTTATTATGGGGTAACAAATAAATAGGGAATTCATAATGTTAATCTGTAAATAAGCATAGAAGCCTAAGGAACATGAGTCACTTCATTCAGACTGTTTTCTGACATTTATCTTTAGACAGCATAGGCATTAAAAAGCTATAGATGCATGTGAGTCTGTTTCTTTTTCTACTAAATAAGGGGATATGAGTATTTTTTCTCTCTCAAAAAGAAAATGAAAACAGAGACAGAGGTTTCTTTACTGCAATCATGTTTATTTTTAAAAATGTTTTAAATTCTGGTCTCCATAAGAAAGTTAGGAATAAATAAAGAAATGAAAAAATACAATAAACACTTCCTTTCATCTTCTGTTGGTGTTATTTTCAGCCAAAACTTTTCTCAAATTCTTTTATTCTTATGTTTTTTCTCAGACTGCATTCTCAGGATTTGTTCAAATGTATCTGATCCTTACTTCCAGCTTTGCCTATCTTTTTTTTCTGAACTTCTTTCACAGAGTGCATCTCTCTTTCATAGATGTGTGTATCTTCAAAAACTAAGGCCAACATAAGTCTTTCATTTATATGGGCACATACTCATACTTACTCGCAGTGTTTTTGGACAGTGACAAATAGCTGCATTTGCAATGAAAGGTGACATTGTTTCAACTATCTGTTCTGATAAAAGATTATAATAATTATTATTATTTATTATAATTATCCTAAATGGTCTGAAAGTGGACTTTGTCTGGTAAGTAAAAGAAGGAAGTTTGTGTGTGCTCAGATTTAAAAATAGTTTAATACAACCAGTGCAGAAACCTTATATTAATACAGTACTGCATTGATTGAAGGTAGAAGAGACCAAAAGTTTGAGATTGAGATTCTCCTTCAAGAAAAAAAGAACAACAGTTCCAAATAGATAAAGGTCAATCAAGAATAAACTACGTGCTCTGAGATAATAAAGTGACTAGATTGACCACCTGGTGAGTATATTTACTGGATGTTGAAGGGTCACAGATTTATGGAATCATATATCCATAGACTGGTGTGGGTTAGAAGCAACCTTAGAGATCACCTAGTTACAACCCTACTGCCATGGGCAGGGACACATTCCACTACACCAGGTTGCTCAAAGCCCCATCCAACCTGGCCTTGAACAATTCCAGGGATAGAACATCCACAGTTCCTCTGGCAATCTGTTCCAGTGCCTCACCACCCTCACTGATAAATTCTCTCATTCTCCCCATTGGCCCCCTGTAATTACTGAAAGGCTACAATAATATTTTCCTGGAACCTTCTCTTCTCCAGGCTAAAAATCCCCAACTCGCTCAGCTAGTTGTTATAGGAGAGGTGATCCAGCCTTCTGATAACCTTTATGAACCTACTTTGGAATTACTCTAGCAGGTCTGTGTTTTTCTTATACCAGGAGCCCCAGAGCTAAATGCAATACTCCAGGTGGTGTTTCACAAGAGCTTAATAGAAGGGGACACTCACCTCCCTTGCTTGCTCATCACATTGTTTTTGGTCAGCCCAGGATACAGTTGACTCTCTGAACTGTAAGCTCGCATTGATGGCTCATTGTTGTCACCAATACCCATGAGTTCTTTTCCACAGGTCTGCTCTTGGTCCACTCATTGTCCACCTTGTATTCATGTTTGGGACTGCCCCAACCCGGGTGCAGGACCCTGCACTTGGCCTTGTTGAATCATGTTTTCTCATAGGCCCACCTCTCAAGTTTGTAAAGGTCCCTCTAGAATTCATCCCTTCCCTCCAGCATATCAACTGCAATTCAGTGTGATCCACAAACTTGCTGAGAGTGCACTCAGTCTCACTCTATGTCACAGACAAGGATGTTAAATAGCATCAGTACCAATACTGACCTCTGAGGCACACCACTCACCACTGATCTCTACTTGGGCATCAAGCCACAGACTACAAGTCTTTGAGTGCAACCACACAGCCAGTTTCTTATTCACTGAGTGATCCATACATCAAATTAATGTATCTCCAATTTGGAGACAAGGATGAAATGCAGGGCAGTGTCAAATATTTTGCACAAGTCCAGGTAAATCATAAACCTTGATCTGAGTATAGATAAAAATGACTGACTGAGTCTTTTAAAAAGGTAAAAAGAAAACAGGAAGAGAAACAATGAAGAATTTAGCAAATCCAAATCTGATTTTTTACCATAAATATAAAAAGATTTCTGGCTTTCTTTTTACTGAAAAGCCTACCTTTACTCTGTCATTTGATTCCAATTGCATAGAAAGTTCTACGACTGACTAAGAATTTCATCCATACTTCTGAAAAGATTTGGAAAAGTTATAAAAAACAACCACAGAGTAACTGATTTCAAATTAAACAATCAAACGTAAATTTCTGGGACTAATGAATCTGAAAAACATGATATGCCAGAAAAGACTGTACTTTTGCTTTTGATGTGGTTAATACTGTTGTAATCGTGCCAACCCAAAATGACAAGGAAGAGATACAAAGAATCCTTGGAGTAGTAAAGCATGAAAGAACATTTATAATGAGAACAAGAGTGCTACTGTGGAAAGAAAGCCAAAGACATTTATTTGCAAATCTTCAAAAATACTTTCAAAGACCTTATGAAAAGATTCCCTTGTACAAAGGTGCTTTGGCAGTGAAATGGAAATTAAGTTGTTGCCAGATAAACATCTAGTACCTTAAGAGCAGTCTGGACAAAATTGGCTAATGAGTCGTAAGTGTTAATGAAACTTACATGTCAGTACAGTCAAACACAGGAGACTGTAGACTTAGTAAATGGGGATAGTATGGCTCATCTCTTTAATTGCAGGAAGCCAGGATTAGCTGAAAACAAACTGTTTGTTTTGACATGTTTTGTTTAACTTGGGCATGTGAAACTTAAGCAGACAGGATCTCCCTCTGGAGGCATTCATAGGCATCCACCGCTTTTTATTGACTATAGGAAAGTGAAGCATGCCTTTTTAGAAAACTGCTTCATTAGCTGATAAAATGTAGTTGCCAGTTAGGTAACTAAAGTGGAACAAGTAGGTCCCATCCTCCAAATAATATTTATTTATTTGATTACAGAAAACAGACTAGCAAAGCAAACACAAATCTAAGAAAGTATTAAGGAGTGTAAATGCTCCTTCTGAAACACTTGGCAGTGAGGTGGAGTAGATTCAAGTACAGGATATTGGTACATCAAAATGATATTTTAAAAAGTCAGTCTAGAAATGTATGGAGGTCAGGTTTCTCAGAACATTTCTCAGATGAGGAAGTTGGAGAAAGTGATCACCAATATGAAGATATGAGTGGTTATCCCTAATCACTAGCCTTATCTAAAGACAATTCTCTCAGGGAACTCTCTTTAATGACATTAGACATGGACAAAAAAATGTTGAAAAACATGCATGGCTATTTAGGGCTACAAAAACATAAAGACAATGTTTGGAGATAATATTTGAGAGGTAGATAAAGGTGTTTACTTCATACAGCAAAATCAAAAGCCAAGTTAGAAAAAGAACTCAGGGTTGCAACTCAGGAGGAACAGCACGTGGAGCACAGATCAGGCACAGATTTGTTTATGTTAACTGTAGAATTGTATTGTTCCTGCACACTTAGTCTCATTTGCCTGAGACAGATCTGCAAATGGATATTACAGCTGACTAGATCGCTGTGTATATTGTACCCATTCCTGCCAAGCATACTGGACTTAACACAGTAATGTCTGCACATGGACATAAGGTTTTGGCTGCAAATACAAAAAAAAAAACTTGCTGAGAAGTTTGATGTAGTCATGTACATGCAATATAAAATCCGCTAGATCTAGAAGAGTTGCAAAAATTTTTTATTGTTTTTCCTTTTTAAAGTTATGGAAGGCTCTTCTCACTGTTGGAAATGTCTGAAAATACAGCAAATACAGCTTATTCTGAGATAGCTTGCATAATCAATCTCAGGCTTATGGTACAGTTAAATTACAGCTAAATCATCAATGAAGCATGATACCATTACATCTTGACAATTTATCTTTATGCAAATGTATTATCCAAAAAAAAAAAAAGAAACTAAAACTACGTTTCATCTAGAAAATTACAGTTTTAAAAAAAAGTGTATAAAGGCAAGTTCAAATAAATGAGAGATGATGAGCAATCAACAATAAATGTACAAGTTATAAGGCTCTCACATATAAGATCCCTCACACATAAATATTTTTCCAATAAACTTTCTTTATCAGCTTGGACATTTTCAACTTTCCTGAAAAGAAACAAATAATGAACACTAAGTCTTCCATTTTGTCCCAGATGCTTTCAGCAAGGGAACAGTTTCATCAGAATAAGGCAAATAAGGCATTGCACTATCTAAATGAGCTATTTTTTAACCAACAGCACTTTAATATCTCTGGAGAAACCTGCAAGTACAAATCATAGCTGAGCAATTCTTATGAGGCAAAAAAAAAAAAAAAAGAAAAGACTAAAAACTAAATTTTGAGATAACTTAAGCTACACATTAATATTGCTCGAGTGAATATGCTGGATTTAGAAAGAAGAAAGACACTCTAATGTATTTTTCTTTTTTGAAATGAAAAAATATGCAGAAAAAAATCTATAAAATCTAAATTTCTGGAGAAGGAAAAGAACCTTAATTTTAAGCACACAGCTTATTTTTGTTCTTGAGGAGACATTTGTAGATCTTTTCATTTCACTCAATACATAAGCTCAAACATTTCCCTTTAAATGAAACTCAACACAATTTTTCCAGTGTTATTTAATGCCATAAAGAAAGAGAAAGAAAATCATTCCAGAGTTGTTTATACTGATCCTTCTTTTATTTATGCGGGAAAGGTGTAAGCAGTCCTTATACTTTTCAGATTCTCACGTATTATAATGCGGTAGTTTGAGCTGAAATATTACAGACATAATTTTAACTACAGCGTGACTGAAGAAAAACTCTGATGACCAACTTGTTTTAGGATAACCTGTACATATTTTATTAATACCTCACAGTAGCACTTGGTGGATAATATTTTCAGTTATTACAGTATTTCACCATAAATATGAGCAAAAATATTAGCAGAATATCAATTGCTTTATCACAGAAGGGAAATTTAGAAACCACTGGTCAGTGAACTAATGAAACAAGCTCCTTCTAAATCACCTTTGAGTACACTAACATAGACAGAATACTTTTGTACAGAATTTTCACCCAAAATTCCACACCTTTACAAACACACAGGCAAGAATGATAAACTAATACAGTATGTGTGTGTGTGAGTAGCAATATGTTATAGATAATTAAATAAAAATGTAGGTACTAACTGCAGGACCGTTGGTGGGACTGCATGCATTACTTAAGTCATTCTCACCCTGTATGCTGAGATTTTTAGGAGTAATGTCACATAAAATTCTTTTAATATAACATTATCTTTCTTCACAGAATTTATTGCCACATGAGAATGTAACTTTTTTTCAATAGTGCCTATAGAATGTTGCATGGGTTTATCTGGAGCTGAGCATAAAGTTATAAATCAATAGATCCCTGCTAGTCTGATCAAGAGTCTATCTTTCAAAAATACCAAGAAAACCAAGGTCTCCATACAAAGAAAACAGTATTTGCAGCTCTCCATCAGTGCTACAGATGCTCATCCCCAAGGCTCTGTCAGATTTTAAACAAAAAGAGGAACAGATTAGTAACAAAATGATCAGAAAATTAAATTCTTTCCACATAAACAATGTCAGAAACTTACAGTAGTTGTTATTAAAGGTTGTGTTTAAAGACTGTTTATGCTTTAATAATGGATTCTGCAGAGTTAACGTGGCAAGATTTTATTCAGTTTCTTACTGGAGGTTGCTGGCCCTGCCTGTGGCAGGGGGACTGGAGCGTGACAATCCTTGGGGTCCCTTCCAACCCAAGCCATTCTATGATTCTGTGATTCTATGGGTAAAAATGAAGCCTTAATGAAAGTCTGCTTTCATTTACCCAGTGAACTTGGGTTTCTGGTGTTGTCAAATTAAAAACAATGTATTTAACAGTTTGGGAGTAGAGAGGGTAACATTCCGGTACTGGGTATGTGTTTGTGTACTTTCATATTGTAAATCTATGCCCCATACAGCTTTCAGGTGCAGTCATGTATTTACGTATACATCTGTATCAACAGATACAACATGCATGTATATCTATGGGAATCCGAAAGTACCAATTTACCCAACACATAACGAAAAAGCACAGGTAGTATATTTTCCTAAAGCACTAAGCAGCTTCCAACAAAATCAGCATGAAAATGTCTATTAGCCTAATGGAGCAGTCAGTGAGGAATCAAGACATTTCAGGCATGTCTCCAACAAGCAATAGAGTGTGGTACAAAAGCCTTGGAACAGCTTCATCACTGTTATCCCCTTAACTAAGAGGATCTTTCAACATATTTTTAAGATAACCAGCTCTGCTGAGAGGCTAGGATCACAAGCTCAGCCAAAGATGTCAAAAGCACTGTTTTTGGCAACTCTGTTTACTCTTTTCCACAACATCACTCTGCAGGATGTGACACACCAACCTGATGGACTCTAGCCAAGGAGCATCTCCAATATAAACATGTGGAAATATTTGCTACTTATATACTTGAATCTATTAGAAATTTTGAGTGTGTGCTTCAGCCATACCATGCAATAATTCCCTTGTGATTGTTCCATGTGACCATCATAAACATGAATCTTAACCTCCTTTTCTTGTAGTTTAAGCATTTGACAAACTGCATCTTTAAATGGTAGCCCTTCCATGCAATTTCTGATTTCTCTGAAAAGAAGAATTCATATGGAATTCTTGTTTGTTTTATAAATTTCAAGCCCAAGAGTGGCTTCAGTTGGGAAAAAACACAGCCTACATACCTCCAGTTTAGCAATAGGAAGGTATTCAGAAACATCCTTTTCTTCTATGTTTCTTTATGAATTGCCTCTAGATATCATCCACACACTATTCTACTTCATATGAATATATTCCTCAGCTATCCGTCTCCATACACAATACACTATGGGCCTAGATTGCAGTCCAGGGTCTGAGGCATAAAAGTTAGGCATTGTAAAGCTCAACATTATCTTTTCTTTTCTAGCCCCAGGCATGTTCAGTCTGTATGAACACCTAACCTATAAGCCATTGCAGCACCTCAGGCAAGACCCTTACAGCATTTCCCCTCCATCCCTTCTATTACTTGCCTACAGCACTTCCATTGCATTGCTGTATACACAACTTTACCTGACCTTAGCCATCAAGAATTCAGCAGGTCTCTTACACTTCACTCTGCTTTTACTTACTTACTTCTTGGTCTTGTACTATAGGAAAGGTTTGCAGATGATTAGCAATTCAGCTAAAAAACAAAAAACAAAAAACAAAACAAAAAAAAAACTATAGGAATTAAACACTGGCAGGAGTTTTGTTTCCACTATAAATCTTTCTATAGCTATGGGATAGAATTTGAACTTTCACTTCTGAACTTGCTCCTACTTGCACTAGAAGATTCTAATGTAAGTACATCATTACAAAAGCTCTTCCTTGGCATTGTTCCCAGACAGTGAAATCGATACATTCTTTCAAAAGTAATAGTACAGAAACTTGAGATGCGATTTTCTTAGATTGTAATTTTCCCCAGATTTTCTTTTGTCTATATTTCTGCATTGTGAATGTTGTGAAAAGGAAAAAAAAATGAATCTTCAAACTGTTGATATCAATATAGAATAATAATTCTAAATTTTTTAGCATTAAAGGGAAACTATGAGAGTCTACAGCATATCAGTCATGCATGGAACTACATTCTTCAGAGCAGTTGGAATCTATGAACACAAAATTATCTATAACCAGCATTACATACCATGTACAGGTAAGAAACATGCATATTAAATCCTTGATGGATGCAGTTACATCCAACATAGGGCAGCTGCTTGATAGGTCTCAGCATTCAATGCATTTGGTTTTTCAATAAAAATATTCAATCTTTCATCATATTGTTTAGTACAGAGAATGCTTTGACTTAAGACAAAAATCTGAGCTGTAAAAAATACATGAATATTTTATTATTTCTGTACACTCTTCAGATAAAGATATTAATATTATTTACAAGCATGAGTGAAAGCTTTCAACACCTCTGCAAAACAGAAAAATATTTTTTTCCATATTGTATAAACAAGGACTACAAGTAGTAAAACCAGTAAATTATAGTAGATTAAATTATTCAATCCAATTCAGATCTTGGATTCATATTTCTTTTTGTTAAGGCAAATTTCTACCTGATACAGTGGCTCTATACTGTAATCAGTAGGATCTTAAAAACTCCTCTTCCGTAAGGTTATTGGTAGAAAACAGCAGCTTAAGTAAAGGAAAAAATAAGACCTGCAAGTATCATTGTCTTTCTACTCTATTTTTCTCCTCCACTTCTTTCTTTCTTCCACTCTCCTCCCTTAACAATAAACACTTTGCACCAGAAATGAGTTCCAACAGAAATGTGAAATCATATAGAAAAACAAAAACAACAATAATAATAAACTAATAAAAAGAAAAGCACAGAGTTCAGTTGCATGAGAATAATTTCCTTGGTTAACTATGCAGTCTTTTGCCCATAAAGGGAAAAACTGTGAAGTGCTCCATTTAAAAACCTTGTAGAGTAAGTCTGATGCTAGAGTGGAGGTTAAGATTATGCCACCTCATCATAAAATCATAGAATGGCCTGGATTGAAAAGGACCACAATTATGATCTAGTTTCAACCGCCCTGCTATGTGCAGGGTTGCCAACCACTAGACCAGGCTGCCCAGAGCCACATCCAGCCAGGTCTTGAATGCATCCAGGGATGGGGCATCCACAACCTCCCGGGCAACCTGTTCCAGTGTGTCACCACCCTCTGAGTGAAAAACTTCCTCCTGATATCTAACCTAAACCTCCCCTGCCTCTGTTTAAAACCATTCCCCCTTGTCCTATCACTATGCACCCTCGTAAACAACTGTTCCCCCTCCTGTTTATACGCTCCCTTCAAGTACTGGGAGACTGCAACGAGGTCTCTCTGGAGTCTTCTCTTCTCCAAGCTAAACAGTCCCAGTTCCCTCAACCTTTCCTCATAGGAGAGGTACTCCAGCCCTCTGATCATCTTAGTGATCCTCCTCTGGATCCGCTCCAAGAGCTCCATGTCCTTCCTGTACTGGGATGCAGTACTCCAGATGGGGCCTCACAAGAGCTGAGTAGAGGGGACAGTCACCTCCCTCTCCCTGCTGGCCACTCCTTTTTTAATGCAGCCCAGAACACAGTTGGCCTTCTGGGCTGCAAGCGTACACTGCTGGCTCATGTCCAGCTTCTCGTCTACCAGGACCCCCAACTCCTTCTCTGCAGGGCTACTCTCAAGGAGATCTTCACCCAGTTTGTATAAGTACCTGGGAGTGCCCCGACCCAAGTGCAGCACCCTGCACTTGGCCTTATTGAACCTCATTAGGTTTTCATGGCCCCACTTCTCCAGCCTGTCCAGATCCCTCTGGATGGCTTCCCTTCCTTCCAACATATTGGCTGCACCGCTCAGCTTAGTGTCACCTGCAAACTTGCTGAGGGTGCACCGGATGCCATCGTCTATGTCACTGATGAAGATGTTGAAGAGCACCAGTCCCAAGATCGACCCCTGAGGGACACCACTTGTGACCAGCCTCCACCCTGACACAGAACCATTGATCACAACCCTCTGGCTTCATCCAGCCAGCCAATTCCTAATCCACCGAGCAGTCCATCCTTCAAATGCATACCTCTCTAATTTAGAGAGAAGGATGTGGTGAGGGACCATGTCAAAGGCCTTGCAGAAGTCCAGGTAGATGACATCCACTGCCCTTCTCCTGTCCACTGAATCCATCACTCCATCATAGAAGGCCACCAGATTGATCAGGCACAATCTGCCCTTGGTGAAGCCATGCTGGCTGTCTCGAATCACCTCTTTTTCTCTTATGTGCCTTAACATAGCCTTTTGGAGGATCTGCTCCATGATCTTCCCAGGCACAGAGGTGAGGTTCACCGGCCTGTAGTTCCCTGGATCTTCCTTTCTCCCTTTCTTAAAAATGGGAGTAATGTTTCCCTTTTTCCAGTCACCAAGGACTTCACTAGACAGCCATGATTTTTCAAATATGAAGTGAGGCTCGGCAACCACATCAGCCATCTCTTTCAGAACCCTAGGATGGATATCATCTGGCCCCATGGACTTAAATACATCCAGTTTCATGAGGAGGACTCGGACTTGTTCCACTGTTACAGTGGGACAGAAACCACACCCCACACCCTCACCTACAGGCTCATGGTTCTGGCAGACATGGGAAGCCTGACCACCTGTGAAGACTGAGGCAAAGCACTCATTGAGTACCTCAGCTTTTTCTATGTCTGAGGAAGCCAGCTCCCCATTACCTTTCATCACAGGGGGAACACTCTCCTTGGCCTATCTCTTCTTGCCTATGTACCTGTAGAATCCCTTCTTGTTATCTTTCACATCCCCTGCCAAGTTTGGCTCCATCTGCACCTTGGCTTCCCTAATCCTATCTCTACACATATGGACAACAGCCCTGTATTCCTCCCAGGATATACAACCCTGCTTCCACTTTCTGTAGATTTCCCCCTTTTCTCTCAGGTTAAGCTGCAGGTCCTTGCACAGCCACAGCGGTCCTCTGCCTCCCCTGCTTGACTTCTGCTGGGGGATGGAGAGCTATCACGCTCTCAGGAGGGTGTCCTTAAAGAGCTGCTGGCTCTGTTCTATACACATGCCCTTAAGGACAGTTTCCCAGGGGATCCCACTCAGCAGTTCCTTGAGCAGCCAGAAGTTTGCTCTCCTAAAGCACAGGGTCCTACCTCTGCTTTTTTTTTGCCAGGCCCGCATTATTCAAGATCACAAACTCCACCAAGGCATGGTCACTACAGCCCAGGCTGCCTCCAGTCTTAACCTCTCTAATGCTCTCCTCCTCATTAGCGAGCACCAGGTCCAGTAAGGCTTCACTTCAGCTTGGTCCATCTATTACCTGGGCCAGGAATTTGTCCTTGATAGACTCCAGGAATCTCCTGGATTGTCTGCCATCCACCATGCCGCTATCACAGCAGATATCCAGGTGGTTGAAATCCCCAAACAGGACAAGAGCCCACAAGCATGACACCTCCTGCAGTTGAAGCAAGAAGGCCTCGTCCACAGCCTCCTCCTGATCAGGTGGCCTGTAGCAGACCCCAGCAACTAGGTACCCTTTGCTAGACTGATCCTGGATTTTTACCCACAAGCTCTCAGCCTGACTGTGGCTGTTCCTCAGACACAGCTCTTCACAATCTATCCCCTTCCTAACATAGAGGGCACCTCTGCCACCCCTCCTACCCTGTCCATCCCTTCTGAAAAGCCTGTAATCCTCAATCAAGGTATTCCAATTGTGAGATTCATCCCACCATGTTTCCATGATAGCAATTAGGTCATACTTTCCCAATTGCACCACAGTTTCTAGCTCCTCCTGTTTATTTCCCATGCTGCGCGCATTGGTATAGAGGCCCTTCAGCTTGCCTACTGGCCTCATTGCCTTCTCAGAGGAGCCCTCCCTAATACCTCCAGGAGGAGTCTGGGGTTTTCCCTTACCACCTCCCAAGGTGACAGCGTTCCCACGCTGTCACGGAGTTATCTAGATAGATCTGTGCCCATGACAGGGGGGCAGTAGGCTCGCGCCTTCCCCCCCCCCCCCGCCCCCGGCTTCCCAAGAAAAAAAATGGAGCAGCAGCAACAATCTAAGAAGGAGAACTTATTTTACTAACTACGATGTTGGAATGCAAGATGACACGATATAATACAATCTAATTGGGAGTAAGGATAATAAATCAAATGAAATGAGAGAGAGCAAAAGAGCGATAGAGAGAGAGAGAGTAAGAGAGTTTCCGAAACCGAAAGCCCTACTTGATGAAGGCGCACGGCTTGGAAGCACACCCACTCCTCTCCCTGGCAGCAAGCGAAAGTGAAAAAAGACCGCGCGCAACCAGATGACATATCTTCCGTGATGTATCTTCCTTCTCTGACTGTGAGGTCCTCTGGGATACGTAGTTCTTCTCTTTTGTCTGTGATGTTATGATGTGGAATTCCAATAGCAAAGTTACAAAACCATGACACACGCACTTCTCTGTCACCCAGTACACCCCTTTCCCCCATCACATCTAGTTTAAAGCCCTGCTAACCAGCCCAGACAGCTTGTTCCCAAGAATATTTGTGGCCCTTCTAGTCAGTCGGCTCCCATCCGCTGTCAGCATTCCCCCTTTCTCAAGGCTGCATCCCAAGCCATAGTACCCAAAGCCCTGAGTACAACACCATTGGCAATGCCATTCATTCAGTGTGTCCACCCTCTTCCTTTTGTGTGGATCCCAGTCACCAACTGAGAGGACAGAGGAGAACACAACTTGCGCTCCCGATCCCTTCATAAGTCTTCCCAGAGCCCTGAAGTACCTTTTGATGACCTGAGGACTTCTTTTGCCTACCTCTTCATTTCCAGTGTGGAAAACCAGTAATGGAGAATAACTGGAGGGCTTAATGAGGCGACTGATGTTCCTAGCAACATCTCTCACCCAGGCACCAGGCAGGCAACACACTTCCCTGTGGGATGGATCCGAGTAGCATATTGGGCCCTCAGTTCCCCTCAGAAAGGAGTTCCCTATGACGACAGCTCTTCTTTTTTTCCTAACTGACGTTGTAGCAAAACAGGGAGCAGACTGACTAGCCTTGGGCAACCTCTCCTGCACAGATGGACTTTCACCAATCTCCACAGCCCCCAGTCCTTCCAGCTGCAGAGCCTCATACCTGTTATGTAAGGGCACCTGGGAAGGTGGGACAGGCTGAGGGGTAGTCCACTTGTTGCCCCAAACAGGGACTTGTTTCCATCCCTCGCTGTCTTTGAGGTCACCCCTTCCCACCTGACTGTGAGACAGCACATGATCCTCCATTGCTTGAGGAGCATCTCCCCTGCATCCTTCCTGTAGGGATGGCAGAGCACAACTCCACCAACCAGTCCCCTTCTCACAACTCCAGATGCTCCTCAGCTTTTCTACTTCCTCCTTTAGCTCTACCACCAGGCTGAGTAGATCCTCCACCTGCTCATACCGCACACAGGTGGTATCCTGGCTGCCCTCCTGTAGCAGTGACAGGGCCAGGCATTCTCTGCAGCCTGAGACCTGAACTGCAGCATGGACATTCATGCTTTCTGTCTGAGTCTCCACGTTTCTTTTAGCAGCAGCTCACCTCCTTGTGGTGACCATGGCTGCACATCGGTCTGTCCAGAGAGCAAGGACCTGTTAAATGCTAAGCCCCCTCCTATATGGCAAGGTGCCACGCCCTGCCTGCTCACTGATTTGCTTGGGGTTTGCCCTGAAAATCACTCTCTTCACAGCAAGATAACAACTCGCCTCCCTGCATAGTCGAGTGAATAGCTGGCTTACCGTTTCACCTCGTCTGAATGGTTGACATGATTCATATGCCCTGACTCCTCTCCATCCCCAAGGCTTTTTTTAGGCAGGGGGCGGGGATGCAGAGCCGTTGCCCTGGCAACACCCACTTCGTGTCAGCCACTCCCACGAGAGCTGCTGGGCTGCTCTTTTATCTCAGGGTTCCTCGGATAAAGGAAGTGGTGGAAGCCCCCCTGTACCTCGTGATGAATTGGTTGCGGTTCTGGCTGGGACAGCTCTGAAGCAGCTAACCTCAGTGATCAAGAGATCATCCTTTCCTCTGATGCTCAAACTGAAAGACAAAACAGATGGGGACCATGATTCTTCTGGCAAATGCAGAGGAATCGAGGGCATGAAGAAGGGGGATGATATTATTCCAAAATGAGATTCCACTGTAAGAAGACAGGTTCATCAGGGCTCAGATCTGAGAAGTACTATTATAATCCTCAGCACAGACAAGTCTAAGAACAGATATTGTCTAAATGGCAATGCATGCCTTAGGCTTTCATGTAATTTATGTATTTTGGGGAAAATCTTAAACCTTTCTTAAAGTTTTAATACACTTATAGATGTCATAAACATTTTCTCAATAACAGGAAATGAAGAGTCTGGTGAAATAATAATGGATATTGCCAAAATTTACAGGATGGCTGCTGTGTGACTCAAAAATTTCAGGAGTCTACTGAGTCTGGTTGTGTTGGCTTATTTTCTTCATAGTGGCCCACATGGTCCTGTGATCAAAACAGGGTTGATCAAACACCAGTGTTTCAGCTACTGCTGAGCAGTGCTTGCAATGTCAAGGCCTTCTCTGTTCCTCGCTCCATCCCTACTGTGAGCAGGCTAAGGTTGAGCAAGAGGTTGGGAAGGCACGCAGATGGTACAGCTGACCTGAAATGGCAGAGATATTCCACATCCTATGATGTCAAGCTCAACAACATAACAGAGGGGAGAGTTTTTTCCGAAAAAGTTGCTCAGAAAGTGAAAGGACCTAAGTCTGCTTATACAAGTTGATGAGTCATTACTTTTACAACACTTGTTTTTTTTCTTATGATTTTCCTTCATTTATTAATTAGTGTTTATCTCAATCCATGAGTTTTTCTCATAGTTGCTTTTCTGCATCTTTACTCCATTCTGCTGAGGGACAGAAGTGTTGGGACTACTGAGTGACTGACTGCATGGGGACTTGGATGCCTCTTGAGAACAATTCAACACAAAGAGATAAACTAACCTGTGGTAAATTGGTAATAGAGATGAAAAAACACAGTTGATGAAACTAAAATACTTGAGTTTCCCAAGGGAAGTCTACAGAAAGCAACACATGCAGAGCCAGAAGACTTGACACCACCAAGTATGGAGCTTTAATGGAGCAGACAGAGAGGTAATTTACTGACCAGCGTTGAGAATGTATAAAAATATCAATGGAAGAAACACCAAAATACTCTAAAAGATTTTAAAGCTTGGTGGTGACAATGCTTTGTCTGTGAGGACGTATACAGCAGTTGCAAGATAAAGAAACTGGTACACTAAATCAAAAAGAAAAAACAACTACTGATTCAATTAACTTTTTTTTTTTTTTTTCCGCTCTCATAGTAATGCAGTGAAAATCAGCAAAATTCAAAACGGTTTGCAAAATGTGGTCTGCCATCAGCTGCAAAGATAGGGTAGTAGATACACGAAATGCAGTAAACTTAAAGGCAGATAGACAGCAAGTTCACTACATGAAGAACTCAGTGTTGTGTAAGCAAAGAAAATTGCAATTAGGAATGTCTATATTAAAAGCCAATTATAGAATTTGCATTATCATCTGAGGATCAGACTGAAAGAAAAGTATAAATGCTGGAACTGCAAGCACCTTGTATAACACCAGAATGATCCTTTCAGATAAAACAAGTGAATCATAAATTAAGTTCCAGAAAGAGCAATAGTATTTAAATAAAATACAGAAAAAACTCACTGTGAAATATCTATGGGTGTGAAATATTACCTGAATTGGCAATAGAAAAAAAAAAAAACAGAAAAATATCTAGCGCCAAACTCCAAGATAGATATTGGCAAGTACTACTAAATAACAAAAGTGACTGCCTCACCAAATTCTGTGGAACAGAATTGAATACAAACTGTCTGAGCAGGTTCTCTGGATGAAGATTAGTCCAGCAAAGACATAATTGACACTGGAAAGGAACACTGTAGTATAGCAGACCACAATCATAATCTTTGTATGATAAAGGAACACGGAAAGCAGATAAAACATGCTTAAGTACAAAATGACATCATAATCAGCAACATTCACCTCTGTACCAGTAACATATAACAGCTGTCTTTATGCTCATTATTGTAAGTCTAAGAAAGTAAGCACAAAGGGGAAAATGTCCATATTTGAAATACTAATTACTCAAAATCTACTAGTAATTACAAAATACATTAATGGGAAATAAACAAACAATACACAAAGGAAACACCATATGTGCAAGTGTTGGATGTTACTACTGCATGAAGATGTCATATGACAGTTAGCTCAATGAAACAGCCAGTAGATGTATCAAGACAGAAATGTAAATAATGAAACTGCTCTAAGTTTCTTTATTCCCAATGCGATGAGGCACAGGGCAGCATTCTTACAGAAAAAACAGCCTGAAGATGTCACATCTAGGATTACTAGCATCGCCTAAATCAAAATAAGTCAAAATTGAAAAGCAGTGTCTTATAACAGTGTTTGCATATAAAAAGTTTGAAGAAAATGGTCAAAGATAGGAAAACCATCCCAGTAGAAAGTACCCATAAATCACTTGGGAGTACTTTTTAAAAAACACTGTCAGTCACAGAAAGCCTTTAGTGTATGCTACTGAAACTGCAAAGTGTAAGCATAAAAGAGACTGACAAATACATTGCTGATTTCTTATCCAGAGCAGCCTTGCAATACTCATCTACAGCAACTTAACAAGAATGTGAAATCTCTAGCCTAATATTAAAGTAGAAAATGCTGAGAGACAGAAGCATTGTCTCAGTCTGTTACATGCCATTTTTAAGGTAGGGGCTACAGCATATCTAAGAACAAATGATACAAGACATAGATTCACAAGTGTTTGCATCCATCATTTTGTCATACTCTGTCAGGAGAGCCAGATGCCATGGGAGAAGCTTTCTCTGTTTCCCAAGAATACTGGAACTGCCCAGATGAGCATCACATATAAAGTCAATTGAATTATAAAACCAAGGTCAGTAAAATAAATTCTTTCAGATATTCACTGAAGCCGTACAGCAAGAATGCAAAAACTCAGCAGTAACTATGATGAAACAGAAACTTATCTATAGGACAGCATGCCTCCTAAAAGGTTTTATTCTAATGACAGACAATAGTAGATAAAAAGCAATGAAATTACACAAAATCCCAGTAGGCTTGGCAGCAGTCCTCAGTCAAAATTATAATGAGACGTTTTCTTTGCAGGCCACATAGACCATTTCTTCATTACAGTGTTTTAATCAGGCAGCGGTGGTAAAGATCAGATATCTAAATATTGTCTGTAAATGTAGGTGTCCACGTGTGAGTCAGATACATGAGATCCTATTACAGGAGATGGAATTATAGTCAATACAGCCAATGAAGTCACGAGGACTCTTCATCTGATCAAATATAAATACCTACTTTGCACAGAATTAACTGCTTTCTAGTCTCCAGGCTGATATATTGATAGGCTGCTACCAAATGATGGAATTCAGCACATCTGATGCACATATAGATGTGTAGATATATTACATACAATCAAATTTAGCCTGGAACTGAACCCCATACTAGTGATGTCACTCATGTCACATAATTTTGTTCATTTAATAGTTAGTATCAACTCAAAGAATGTTGACAACTTTTATGGCCTTCCAATATTTGAAGGGAGCATACAAACAGGAGGGGGAATGGGTGGATAGTGATAGGACAAGGGGGAATGGTTTTAAACGGAGACAGGGGTGGTTTAGATTAGATATTAGGAGGAAGTTTTTCACAAAGAGAGTGGTGACGCACTGGAACAGGTTGCCCAGGGAGGTTGTGGATGCCCCATTCCTGGAGGCACCCAAAGCCAGGCTGGATGTGGCTCTGGGCAGCCTGGTCTAGTGGTTGGTGACCTTGCACAAAGCAGTATAGCAGAGGGGTTGAAGCTAGATGATTTTTGAGGTCCTTTTCAATCCAGGCCATTCTATGATTCTGTGATTCAAAAGCCTGAGAGGTAAGCACTTAGAAATGTTGTCTCATCATACTTCCTGAGATTTGATATGCTTATTAACGGATACATATTTCTCTCCACTCATTATAAAGGCAGTTTACTGAAGGAGGCTACTGAGAACGAAATCTCACCATAAGGCACTATCACAGTTACTACCAACTCTGTAGTGAAGTACTTAAACAGGCATTGCATCCTATGTCACGTCCAAATGGACTGGAGCAGGAGGAGAGCAATTTTGGTTCCCTGCCATCCTCTGTGACACATACACTTAGTCATGCTCTCAGATGGGGCAAGAGTTTTTTCTCTCACGCATTACATTTTCCTGAGAAGCAGAAGGAGCAAAGGACCCATGAGAGGTTCCCCAGAAATAAAGAAATGAGGGCAGAAGCTGGAGAAAAGAGTGCGCTATTGAGCCACAATGGCATGAATTGTCAAGTCCACGTGGGAGAAAGGTGCAGAACAAAATGTTCAGAGAAATCACATCAAAGAGATGTGGTTCCATTCTGGGGATAAGGCGCTTGCTTGAAGTTTACTAATTGCTACATTATTTCATTTATTAAATTTGGATAAATAGTTTACTTGAGATTATTAAGTAAAGCAGTTAAGCCCTTTCTAAACAATATAACTGAATAGTAGATAGTTTGCATCCATCAATAACAAATACAAATGATTCGATTATAAGCATCTATGAAGTATTTATTAACAGTTTACCAGTGTATTGCAGACGTTAGTACCGTATGTTGCTGATAGTTACAGCCATGTTGATAGATATTAGAACTTATTACGGGCCACATAAAACTCAGTTACATTTTATTAAAAATGATTCATTTTGTAAACTCATTATAAACTATTCATAAATGAATCTTCATTAAAAGGATTACAAGTCTTATTTGTTTTTCAGGATCAGATGGCATACATCTGAGTGCATGTTTTTAAGTAAAGAAAGGCTGGCAGGTTAAACTATGGCCACATAAGATATGTATTAGGGTAATAATTGAATAAAAATTGCCACAAATAAACATGAAAAGACTGATTTATGAAATAGCTTTTCATGATACGTGCAATCTGGTATGTCGCTCATTTAAGTGATTGCTGTGACTAATTTATGTTCACATTTAGCTTTTGTTGTTGAATCTCTAAAAAAATATTCTATTAAAAAATTAAACAAACCCAGAGCATAAAAAGTGTCTATTCTGAGACTGCTTATACTGAGCTCCATTCAGGACTGAAAAAAATATTAAAAAACAACAACACCAACATAGAACCCTACCTTGAATTAGAATGTTTAATTACACCACTAGCAACTGTGAGAAATAAGGTTTTACAGGAGAAACACCAACAATAAAAGCAGTATAGGTGAACACCATAAATATCCCCATTTGTGGAGGAAAACATTCAGCTCTGATACGCTTGTACTGCAGACGGACACAGCTTAGCAGAGACATGCTCAGTGCTTTAGCTGTTTACTTAGGCAGCAGCAGAGTTCTAAGAAATAGTTGCTATGCCAACCCATCACAGGACTATATATATACATTCATGACCAGGGCTTATTCTGAGAGCTCCGTTACCCTTTCTTTCTAAAGTTTAAATACACTACAGCTATACTGTGTCCATTAATGTAAAACTGTTGTCTCGGGACAATTTACTGCCCTGATTTTTTTGAGGTAGTAGTGGAGTATATGAAATAACATGATCAGATTTCAAACGAGGAGCAGAACAGCCTTTTGACGTCACATTTCTACAATCACAGAACAGACTGTTCTATTTGTAAGCCTCTAAAGATTTGGAGTTTAGATGATAAAGGGCACTGCTTTTTATAATCTATTATTAACTGTCGTGTGTATTACTGTAGGAGTTCTCCAAAGAGAAAGCAGAATGTTTTGGTGGTACAGTGATGAAGTGCTTTTTTGTACCATTTACTAAAACAATTTTCCTCATTAACTCCATCCAGTCATGCTTCTTTTCATAATACAGGAACAATGCATAGTAATCTACCTCCAGAGCTTAGAATTGATGTCCCAAGATAAGCATATATTTAAAAATAAAAATAAAAATCATACCGGGACTCTTTAATTACCTTTTCCTGTTTATGTTTCTTTATGGGCAGTTTTTGGTTTGGGGTTTTTTTTTTTTTTCAAATGCTTTTGAATTTTCAGTCTATTTATTTCATAGTTATTGGATGACTGCATGAAGCTCTGCCATTTCAATTAGATTTTGATGGCGGATAAAATCGTAGATGACAGCAACTGCACAAATGAATGGATAAAAACCAGACAAGCAAAGTTTATGTTGTTGCATTTAAATAAAACTAAATGTTCTGGTGACAGTGTGATCAAATCCAAAAATAGCAGAAAAACAGTAAATGGGATGGGAAGGAAGGAATCGGGTTGGAGATAATCGTCTATCTTTAGACATAATGTTTTCTGAAGAAGGGATGTTGCCTTTCAAGACATAATTTTAACTCCTGGAGAGCATAGCCACTTGTTTTTCAGAAAGATTAGAAGCCCAAAAAGTAATCATATAGTCTGTTCTAATGAGAGTTTTCCAACTAGACAGACTTCTTGAAATGTGACAAAGCAAGAAGATAGGTAAAGATCTTAAAGCAGATAGGAAGAGTTCAACCCACTAGAATTTATAAGGTAATAAAAGTGGTTGTGATAAATTCTAAAGGTTAAAACTTTCACTCTATTGTAAAGATCAATAGAAAGGGGAGAGGAGTATGATAACACTTCCGTATCCAGTTAAGAATGACGGTATACATGTCAGATGAGAACCTGCATCAGTTGTTCTATTTAAGGATAAAACAAAACACTGTCTCAACAATGGTCTCTTACACCTCTCAGGTTGAAATGAATGACACATTTGATATTCACTCCAATGACTACATAGAAGATTCAAGAAAATGAAAGGGAAAAAAAAAAAAGAGGAGAGGAGAGGAGAGGAGAGGAGAGGAGAGGAGAGGAGAGGAGAGGAGAGGAGAGGAGAGGAGAGGAGAGGAGAGGAGAGGAGAGGAGAGGAGAGGAGAGGAGAGGAGAGGAGAGGAGAGGAAAGAAGGAAAGGAAAGGGAAGGGAAGGGAAGGGAAGGGAAGGGAAGGGAAGGGAAGGGAAGGGAAGGGAAGGGAAGGGAAGGGAAGGGAAGGGAAGGGAAGGGAAGGGAAGGGAAGGGAAGGGAAGGGAAGGGAAGGGAAGGGAAGGGAAGGGAAGGGAAGGGAAGGGAAGGGAAGGGAAGGGAAGGGAAGGGAAGGGAAGGGAAGGGAAGGGAAGGGAAGGGAAGGGAAGGGAAGGGAAGGGAAGGGAAGGGAAGGGAAGGGAAGGGAAGGGAAGGGAAGGGAAGGGAAGGGAAGGGAAGGGAAGGGAAGGGAAGGGAAGGGAAGGGAAGGGAAGGGAAGGGAAGGGAAGGGAAGGGAAGGGAAGGGAAGGGAAGGGAAGGGAAGGGAAGGGAAGGGAAGGGAAGGGAAGGGAAGGGAAGGGAAGGGAAGGGAAGGGAAGGGAAGGGAAGGGAAGGGAAGGGAAGGGAAGGGAAGGGAAGGGAAGGGAAGGGAAGGAAAGGAAAGGAAAGGAAAGGAAAGGAAAGGAAAGGAAAGGAAAGGAAAGGAAAGGAAAGGAAAGGAAAGGAAAGGAAAGGAAAGGAAAGGAAAGGAAAGGAAAGGAAAGGAAAGGAAAGGAAAGGAAAGGAAAGGAAAGGAATACATAAGCTATGAATCTCTGAATTAGGTTTGTTAGAATGGGCTGCTGCAGACCGAATGCACTTCTGTGTTCAGTCTCAGATCATGATTACGTTCAGTGTCATTCACTCGCTACAGCTCTTTTTAGGAAATTTCTCCATGTAGTAACAAATTAAATTATTTTTTTTCAGTGAACTAACAACATGTTAAAGATCAGCATGTTTAGATTATTAGTGAAAACTTGCATTTCTTTGCTTAAAGTCTGTATCATTATAAAAATTTTAGAACTAATTTCCTTCATTTACACCTCATACAATTTCTTTCTTTTCTTGGCTTTTGGACTTTTTTCTTCACACATTTTCTACATATCACTGTTCTGGTTTTTGCCCTCCTTCCATGAGGTCAGATAGGCACTTTGCGATATGCATCCAAAAGTGACCTTAATCTGTAAGGACAAAGAGTCTTGAAGGTCATTGAAACTGCAGCACCAGCACAAAAATTTGAATCTTCATTTGAGAAACCTGGCTATAATCTGCCAAAGGGCAAATACAAAACACAGATGAAGGTTTGCTGTTCAAAACCAACATGCCAGGGACACTCCAGTTTCAGATGTTTCAACAGTACAGAGAGAGAGCACCTCGTGTCTGTCATTTGTCTTTCTAAAGCTGATTCGGACTGTGTTTTATTAAACTACCATCTTCCAAACATGTTACCCAACATTTGCCTATGACAGTATCAACAGTATCATGATACCTGCATTCAGAGTACAGAATCCAGTAAGAAGTTCTATTGCAGAAGTGTTACATGGTTTTAAGGCTAGGTATTTAATGAGCAGGTATTGTAGATGAAGAGGTAGTGAAGAGAGTAAGTTGTGTTTGTGATTAGTCTTGATCTCAAGAAGAACCTTAAAGTCACGATGACTTCCACAATCACTGTAAGCCAGAAGGGAGAGGAGAGGGCCAACCAGTTCTGAAGGACATAACAATACTTTTTACAATATAATAATGGATTAGATTTCTATGTTTTAAACAGTATTAGTATGAATATATCCAGGCTTAATTTCTACTTTAGCTTGAATTGCTATTAAAGACACAAACTTTTGAATAAATTCGTGAATTTCTAATGTAATCATAGAACAAATTATGTCTTTTAAGTTTAATGTTATTATTTTATTATGTGCAAAGTTATGACTTTTTTTTTCTTTTTTAAATGCAAAATAAAAAAGTCCTCTCTACTCCATATTCTATCAAGTGGTCAATTCAAAAAAGCCAGTGGGCCCTCATCCTAAAAGCTAGAATAAAGTAAATCAACGATTGACTGGAAATACTGCAACACAGCATGTGTTTTCTTTTTTTCTCCTTTTCAAACTGAACATAGCTGACACTTAGATGATTTATGGGGCTGGAAATCCTTCTTCTCTTATACCTTCAAGAACAATCATACTAGGCTGAAATGGTTTGAAAGACTGAGCTAAGGAAGAATCTGTATCTTTTCGCCTTTAACATTCTGGTGCTCACTGATCTGTTTTCTCAGATTTCCATTTGCAACACAACTGCTGATCTCAAACCAGCTGCATTATTTCTGTTTTAGTGCTAAGTCAGTAAAGAGAGAAAAACACAGAAGATTAATGAGGTCACCACCTCCTCACGTTTCTGTTTATCTTATAAAATCTGTTTATTGAGACTTTTTCTCTCAAGATCTTTCTGATATCTCTCTGAACGATTCTCCATTTTCTCATTTTCTTTTCCAATGCTTCCTCAGCAGCTTCTCAAATTACCATGTTATGAGAGAAAAGGTAATAATTAAGCTCATATTTTCTGATAAGAGTCTGGATATGTAAAAATATTTAAATATTTAAATATGAATTGAAGATAAAGAAATTAAAAAATCTGCTGCCCACATACACCAAGGAAATTATTACTATTAATCATTTTATAAACATAATATTGTTTTTCAGTTTATCAGAAAAGCAGTAGATCTCCAAACAGCTGAATATTGAGATCTCCACAAAAACTCTTAGAT
Source organism: Gallus gallus (assembly GCF_016699485.2). Lineage (NCBI taxonomy): Eukaryota > Metazoa > Chordata > Aves > Galliformes > Phasianidae > Gallus > Gallus gallus. Next base: position 162,615,747 of record NC_052532.1, on the reverse strand, counting down.
GTGTGATAGGTGTAATAACATGAACATTAAAATAAAAAAATACAGTAATATGTTTTTTATTGTTATTCTGTTACTCTGAAGAATTGATAATTCTTCGTAATTTCTACGTAGTAAATGCTAGTGAAGTTTATTACATTATTGTATGGTGAAACACTTATGCTACTATAAATCAGGTAGAAGTACTTAAAAATTATTCATTCCCCCCCAGAAAATAATAATAAAATAAAGACCAGCACTTCTACTCTGGAAGATAATAATTCCGAATGAATCTTTCTCTCAAACTGCGTAAGAAACTCCTAGAGACTAAGACCAATACACCGGTTTCACATTCAGTAAGTTTGCTTGATCTCACTTTCAACCCAAAATTTCCCTGGTATCTCATACATGAAATTTACAGGTATATACACCTTTCTACATCAAAAATCTTCAGATAATTTCCCTCTCAAAGGAAGGAAAACAGAATAAGATGTGCCAAATGCTTGTCATGTCAATTAACTTTCTTGATATATTGGGTATGCTACAATGATAAAAGTTATATGAGAATCAGGGTACAAGAGAACAGAAAATTCCATTGTGAGTAATTACATTCAATTTCCAGTAATCCTTTTGTAGTTAGATACTACGTTCCTCACTACTCTCCAATATGCGTTTTTTAAATAGTTTTGTGTATTTTTAAGAATTTACTGAGTTTGTAAAACAGATGTAACCACAAGTCTACAGTTTGTCAAGCTATTTTATATGTTCATTTCACAGAATGCACTTTTATTATTTCTAGTTGAAAATATGCTTATACATGTAAGTCATTGTCATTTAATCTATCATTAGAAATCCTAAGAGTAAAAATAATGTGCAACAACATATCTGTATAGATTTTCTTGTAAACTTCACAAAATATTTAATAGAGCTGTCACAAACTACATCCTATCATCCAGTCCAACACAGTTTGGGAGCAGTTTTGGTAAATTAAAACTACCTTTCAATGACATCAGTGTTTCAATCTGTAAAATCCAAGAAGGATTTTGATTTTAATTACAGTGTGACAAATCACAAAGAAAAGGAACACTTTTGTTTGTTTGTTTGTTTCTTGTAAAGTAGTTCTAGACTTCGAGTGAAATGAAATTACTCTGACATTTCAACTGTGTATCTTCTAAAATGTTGTTATGAAGGCTTCCCTCAAACACAAATTAAGAGGAGCCTGAAGTGTGGAGAATTCTCAGTTGCTACTATTTGAGTTTAATATGAATTTGTGTATTTCATTTATTTGATTCACTGAAATAAATTGTTTTTATGTCACACGTACATCCAGAATTCAATTTTAAAGAAATACTGAGATAGATAGAATAGATACTACTCTGCCCTAAAATACTGAGGATACTTCTTTGGCAAGCAATGCTTATGTCAACAACAAAGCAAAAAGAAGATGCACTATGGATCACACACAGCAATAAGAACAGAAGAAGTATGGAAACCTGTGGTTCAACTGTCTCTGCAGGTGAGTAAAATTTTATTACACATATCTCACATAGCAACAGTACAGCTAGCCCCAGTTGGAACCAGCAAAATCTTGGATCATAAAGCTCATAATTCCTGCCTTCTATAGAAGTAAATGAAACTTTAGCAGTCTATGAAGTCTTTGAATGTCAACACAAAAGCTTCTGGGAGCTGCTTCTGATAGCTGATTAGGAGACAAGTAAATGAAAATCCTTGTTTTATTACTAAATCTGGTGTTTAAAAATATATGAATTCAAGGGAGATATTTTTAGGTATATATATTTTCTTCTTTCTCTCTTTTTTTTTTTTTTCCCCTACTTCTCTCTTCTGGTATTACAGCATTCAGATTTAATAGTTACATATTTTCTACACATGGCCAATATTGTATGAGGATAAACTTCGCTTGGCTTTCATGCTGAAGAAGTGAAAAGCTAGAACTATCATTTCATTCAACTTACAGATAAAGATCGATCAGAATTGTTTGCGGTATAGTTTCTCCCTTCTTTACTCCTGCAGGAGACCCACTCCTATTTCTTCCCTTAGGAATAGATAGTGATATGTGTAATTAATTTCTCCTACAAAATGAATGCTTTACCTAGAAGACATTAGTCATTTTCTAAGATGTTCTAATTGCAGCCACATATACTATTGCAGCCACAAATACTTCAGTAGTAAATAGAAAATTTTGAAGAAATTTGCAAATAAACTCCTCCTGAGGTAGTGTAGGTCAGAGTTTTTTCAGTCAGTTAAACTGGAGTTACAGTGACATTAGTGGAAACTACACAGAGGTAAAAGTGAATTAATGAGAGAGTAAGAATATAATTTATCGTGTTCCTGAAGAGAACGCCTTTGGCATTATACAATAATTAGCTTTAATTTAAAATATTATCCAAAAAAAATCTGCTTTAACTTTTGGAGCTTTGTCCCATTTTTCTTGTGCCTTGTTCTCTTGTTATTTTCTTGACAACAGAAAAATGTAAATAATATTATAATGTGCATTGTGTCCCTATCACTCATGCTCAGACAGAATGCTCACTGAAAGAGTGAATGAGAGATCTCTTAGCATCAGCACACCTGTAATACTAATACTAGGCAAGCAGAAGATGGTCATTCATCAGAACAGCACAAATTCTGATAGCAGATACTCTATCTCACCTAGTTTGATTTCAGGTTCATTACTGAAAGCAATATTCATCTTCCTGTCTTGTTACACTGATTTTTTTTACAGTACATTCAATGGTACCTTAGAATACCTTGAATGCAATTTATTTTAAAAAGCATCTGAAGAGACTGAAACCCACAATTTCCATTGAAAAGTAATAGGACTCTAAGGTGCTGTGAGGTGCTTCTTAGCATTTTACCTCTGGCTGATAAATTTGAAGAAATTTTTCCTGCAGAAATTATAGCACTGGGAAAAAATCTCCCAATTGAGAAATTATGAGAGAGACCTTAGCTTCTGCAGTACTTTATGGCGGATAAGAGTAAAATTTTTTCCTGATGATCAAGATTTATTGCCTAGTTGCAACTATCTAGTAATTAAGCATCAAATTTAAATTATATTTTAGAGCCAAATAAAAGGAATAAGCATTTTTAATGAGGTGAATTTCATCATTAAGATTCAGAATACCTAGCCAAAACCTTGGAGAAGACATTCTGTAGATGAGGTGTTTTGGTTACAGAATATGTCATCTAGCTCAGACCAAATATTTAACATTTGCCTGCCCAAAGTTGGTGCTGAAAGCTTTTTCATCTTTACTTTAGTTTTTGTATCTAAAGATAGTAAAGATAGAATTCTCAAGCAGCTTAGCGAAGTTAAAGTAGTGCAGAAACATTTGAAGATACAAAGTTCTGCAGTTTACTTGAGTATATTGTTTGTGCCTAGCTTTACTCTCATGGGAGTCAGTAAAAGCTCCTTTTTTTTTTTTTTTTTTTTTTTTTCCAGCAAAACCTGATCATGACAATAACTTCCACTTCTGAAAATTACATAATGAGCCTAAAACTTTCGCTGAAAGAAAATACAGAAGTTGGGTCAAAGATTCAAAAGGAGAAGGACTGACTTAATTAGAACTGTTGACTATATGCACGCATGCCTGCACAAAGTTACAGGACTACTAGAGCAACTAGACCACAACGCTGTTACAGTGGAGCAGTTGAGCACACTGACAGTTCTGCAGTGTTGATCTGATGGATAGCTCTGAAGAGGTAAGTTTGGTAGATGTTTAATAGACCATTTCTAAAATAATCTTTTTTTTTAGCAGCTTACTCCTTACTCTTATCTTGGAAGGAACTTTAATGAATATTACCAGCCCAAAATAACACTGTCATTGTCTTCGTTTTTCCTCATTCTCTGATCACGAAAGATGTAAAAATGTTCTGCTTAGAACAAGGAAGAGGAACAAAAACACAGAAGTTTCGTTGTTTGTTTTTTTCAGTATGTCCTCTGAAACAAAACAGAAACCTAGCCTTCTTTCTGGTACTGTTTACCTTTCTTCTGTTAGCCTGCCATTCTTCTGTATCCTGTGTACTTGGTTCTAGATTGCGTGCTAAAACAGATGCTGAACTCATCTTACAGGAAAAGATTTGTCTACTACAGACTGACAAAAATAAATAAACAAATAAATAAATGTCAACAAAAAATGCAAGCATTTTGTAAAACTTACAGACCCTGGCACAGTAACAGTGGAAGAGACTTTGCAAATTGGTATGTATTCATAATCCACTTTCTTCTTATTTTCTTTTATTTTCTTCTCTCTCCATCCACACATTTATCATGATTTCTCCTAGGAGGAAATATCAGACTTCAAATCAAAAACAAAACAAGAGAAAATATGAACAGCCAATTTAAGTTAATTTCATACTTTTTTTCAAAATGGGAATCAAGAAACAACTTTCCCTCCTAAGCATGCAGTAGGCAGAAAGAGATGAAATGTGCTAAAGAAAATCAATAAAATTAAGATTTCCTCATAACTTGTCTTCAGTATAGTATTAATAAGCAATCTATACGTTCTGTATAATTTTTACATGATAGCATGTCAGTGAATGTCAACGCTACTGACAATCCACAATCAAAAGGAAATTTAGGGACAAAGAAATGGAATAACATCTGAAATATGAAAAGCCATTTTACACTGAGCTTTGTCAACAGATAGAGTATGACATTTTTATTAATTGAATGATCACTTGGTCAGTCCAAATCTACTGAGCTTTATGGAAATAGCTGAGTTACAAGAAGTTGGTGTGAAGCTTAATGCAAGTCACAGCACAATGACTCTTACATTATCATTACATCTCTTCATTTACACAGTCACTCTAATTGACTTTAATAGGCTTTGGATCAGAGTAAATATACAGACATAAAGATTGATTATAGAAAAACAGAATGCTTTTATTAAACTTGCCTCAAGAATATACAATCTCACAAAAACATCTAAATCAGCAGTTTGAGGCTTTAGGAATTTGTGACAGTCCTCACAGAGACATTTTGTCAGCTCCAGTTTCATTTTGAGAAGATAAGGCTTCCAGAAACTTCTTCAGAGGCAACATTTAAACACAGAATCTCCTAGACTATGCACTGTTCACACTAAACCCTAACTAATGATTTCACATGTAGCAATTATTTGTATGAAACAAAATACTAGGAAATCTCTGATTTTTTTTTAATTGATCCTTTTTTTAGTACGACTAATAAGGAGAGAAGAAAAATAAGAGGGCTGGACTAAGTAATCAGCCACAATCTATATAGATAAAGCACTGGTTTTGCAAATCATAGGCAGTCCACAAGCTACAGTTCAGGGAACTGTTTGAGCTGATCCTGTGCTACTAAGTCTCATTGCATTGTTCCATTTTAGGAAGCAGACTTAAATGATGGGAAAAGCAATACGGAGAGTTTGGAGGAAAAAATATTGCTGCCCATACTGAGAGTCAAAAATCACCAATGTGTGCATTTTTGCCACAAAATGCTAAATAAGGCATGGAGGGAAAGTTCATAACCTAATTTTCAAACTGTTATCTGTTTCTGTAGAAGAGATTTTGTACGTAAGAACACCTACTTTTTCACCATGATGTAAATTTGCATGCATATGTTCTTGTATGTGAGTATGTTTCCATGTGTAAATTCTAATTCCAGCAACTTTCAGTGTTGGTATTAATCCATCATGCAAAAATACTTATTATGGAAATAGAAAGTACCAAATTCTAGGTGTGTGTGGGAGTAATACACTGGGCTCTTCTTTCAACCATTTTCTTGTATTCCTCTTTTGTCTAACCATGCAAGCATGCTGTTAGTGTGCTGATAATGTATTTGTGACCAGAGAAAAGTATATTTTTAGAATTAAAGATATTTGTAGGATAAATTGGTTCCTGCTTGTTATCTGTGTGACAAGAGTTGGTCGGAACAAGCATGCCTATTTTATTTCTGACAAATTTCTTTCCGACTCTGCCTGTGCAAGCTCACCTTACATATTGTTAGACTCAGTTTATCCCTCTGCTCCACCTTTTCTCTTCTCTCTCTATAACCATTTCCTCAGGCTGTCATGTATTTTTTTCTCACCTTTCTTAAGCTTTTTTATTATTATTATTACTGGGAACTTCAACTTCTCTGATTTTTAAAGACAAGAGAAGTGAAATGGGATATATAATCAAGACAGTTTTCACTTCACTTGTTTCCCTAAGATCATTTAAAAAGAGATTTTGATGAAGGGGAAAACAGCTCTACTATGTAATGATCTTTTCTATGGTAATCCACCCACAGGGGCATTTTAATATTTAAATCACGCTATTGTCTCACACATGACAATCTGATGGATTTTAAATTCCTCATTTGTTAAAGTATAATGAACAAGACTTCTGTTGTTTTTATTGGTGCAGTAGCACTTTGCTCACACGTTAAGATAAGGTTGTGCCAAGCTACATAAGGTGATACTATTAATGAATCATTTGAGAGCTGGCAAATATAAATAGTAAGGAGCTCATTTTTATAAAAATACGCTCTAACTCCATGCTAGCAGCAAAGAGGTACAGAGACATTTTCTTGTAGCAAGCAGGTGTTCTCTGGTCTGCCCAGGCAAAATATCCCCCTTACAAACATATACATACGTAAGTAAATATGCACAAATATATATATTCTCATTGTAGACAGATTTCTAGATGCCCAAGAAAATAAAAACAAAGGCAGTCAGAGCTTTATGACTGATCACTAGGTATCAAAGCTATGAAAGTAAAAGCACACTCCACTTCGTACACACTACTTCCCCTTAGCAACTCCTAGGTATATATAAGCAAACACAAACAGAATGAATCTGAAGAGGAAATAAAAATAACTGGACTGTGCCTCAGAAAGATGCTGCAAATATACTTCGGCATATATTTATTGTGATGGCATTTTCTGTGCCCTATGTCTTTTGGAGAGTAAGCAGCATACTCTTTTAAAGAAAATGTAAACATGAGAAACAAAGACTCAAAAACTGTGTGCACTTTATATTGTGATCTTAGGAAAAAAAAAAAAAAAAAACAACTCTATTTTCCATAAAGGGCAGAAGTACTGCTAATATCAAGAGAAATGAAGGAGCATAGAGTCAGAACAAGTCCCTTATTGACCTTATATCTTCTAAACCTTCAACACAAGAAAAAGAAGTGAGAAAATAAAATAAAACAAAATAAAAACAGGAAAAAAAAACCAACTCCCATCAGATCACTGAAACTGTGAAATTTATTATTAAAAATATCTAAAATATTTAAAGACCACAGATAAAAGTATCTTGTTTTTACTGTCACCACCTTTTCACGTGCTACAATTGATTTACATATGATCCTTTAAACAGTTTTAAAAGCCATAGCACTTCTTCCTGGTCCCTCTGCAGGCAACTAGAACATACCTAGAAATTTATGGAACTGTAATTCACTACTTTAGTATTTTTTATTCTCATTTTGGAGACTTAGGAATGCGAGCAATTCTGACTGAAAATTCAAAATGTACATAGACACTTTTTCAGACAAGCCATGATGAACGTAACTTGAAATGGATATCTTAATCAAAGCTAACTCTAAAGAAGCTTCATAGATGGCAAAAAAAAAAAAAAAATCAGTCCTAGAGGGATTGACAAATCTTGCAGAGCTTTGTTTTATGGGAGAGGTGAAATCACTAAACTGTAGGAAAAAAATGGTTTACTAAAAGTAGTATTATGACTCTGATATGAGTACTAGAGAAAAGGGGACAAAACATATTTTTATTATCTTCTTAAGCAATATCTAGCAAAACAGAATTGATCATCAAAGAACTAATGCTCAATGAAATAATTAAAATATGTCAAAAGAGCTGGATAGTAGATCAAATATTTAAGATTATTACCTGCAGCTAGTGGTTCACAAATATTTCAAACTACTGCATCACCAAAGTTTAAATGTCCATGGGATATTATACTTAGATTTAAAATGTTTATTTGAAAACACTATGCATTTAATTGTTTAATTGCAGCTGTAAAAAAACAGGTATGTGAAAGATACAGTAAAATATCATGCCAGAAACAGACAAAAACTTGGCAACTGTGTATTTATTTGTACTCTAACCATCATTTTTCCAGATTATTTTCTAGTCATGCAGTTCACAGGCCACCACTTCACACCAGCAAATGTATTCTGCTTTACTACAATTTTTCTTTGCTTTCTGTTTTTTGTTTGTTTGCTTGCTCATTTCCCCATGCCTGCAATTACTAGGGGGGACAAAAGGTCTATTTCATAATGAATGTAATATTTTAATTTGGGCTCCATCTAGAAAGTAAGTGTTGCCAACTATAGCATAAGAATTGAGGTTATCACTTTTTTTGTCTCCCACAGAGTGGACTAAGTGAACTGATTTATTTTTTCCTTCTTTGGAAAGCTAAGCAATTATGATTTCATCCAGTTATCAAGGATAATATACACACAATGAAAGACTTCAGATGAGATTTGTTTGAACAAATGTGGATGTCTATAATGTAAACATTTATAGATATGCCAAAGTGAGAAACTGTGATCTGACTCCCAAGACTAATTGATGCTGCTTGGCTCCCTGTCAATAATGTACAGATAACTACTTCTCTCAAGAGAGAAAGCCAATTGGAAGAGTCCAAAATAGAGCCGAGAAGTGAAATAACAACAAAGTGGTTTGGCTGCTCAAACTTTTACTTCTTGGCTAGGTTTTCCTAAGCAACATAGACTAACCTTATGATTGAGTCTGAGACTGGCACAATGGAATTTCTTTCTATGAAAACAGGCAATTTTCAGGAGTGATTCATTCCTCAGAAAATTAATATTTAGTGTTAATCCTGTCTTGAGAAAACTGATAACAAAGGAAGGTTACAGAAACTAGCTGATGTACAGAAAGACAGGTCTCAACACTGCCAGCAGCATACCAAAGAAGAAAATGTTCTTTGAAGAGTGTTTGCTCCTATTTGTCTAGTTAAAGCTGCTAGGTGGGGAAAAAAAAAAAAAAAAAAAGGAGGGAGTAACAGGTCAAGCATGTTTAAAAACAGGTCAAGTATGTTTAAAGTGAAAGGGATATAGGGATGCTCAGCCAACTGTATGCACAACTTCAACCACTTTCAGAAAAGAAGTGCTGCGGTATACATACACGTCAATTCTACCTTTGGTCTTCAGCCAAATGTGAAAAGAGTCTTTGTACGAAGGAAGCCTTTACAACATGATTAATGTAATCATCCAAACAACATAATAATTTATTATTTTAAAGCGTGTTTTTAAAATACATTATAGGTTTAGTTTTAAAGAAAGATGCTAGGTATACTGTGATATTCTTGTATAAGACATGTATGATGATACTGCAGCTGCAACACTACATAAGTATTTTTAAGATCATTAATTTTATATTTTCATTAAAATAATTTGAGGCAATATACTTTTCACCACATTTTAGACAAATATGATATAGACTACTAAAGCTGAATCACTCATCTGAAATTACATTTTTAGTCAAAGAAGAAAAATCGGCATTTGAAAGAAGGCACAAATCCTCTGACCTATTGTAGAACGAGATGATTCATACCCTACGAAAGCCTACTGCTCGTCATAAAGGGAGATTAAGTTTACTAGCTTGAGTATAGTCCTTTATGTTCAATACCTATATCCAATGAGCAGACTCCCACCTTATTTTTTTCCTTTAAGAAAAGGAAGACATCTGAATAGGCAAGTAGTAGAATCACAGATGACTTCACTATGTGTATACATGTAAATAATTCAGTAAATCATTTCTATGATTGTAGAAAGTAAATCCTCTGCTTGTGAGATCCCACCTGGAGTACTGCAGTCAGCCCCTGGGGTCCCCAGAATAAGGACATGAACCTGTGTATCTAGAGGATGGCCAAGAAGAGGAGTGAAGCTTCACTTCTATAAGAATTAGCTGGACTGAGATTGTTGTTGGAGCTGTTCAGCCTGGAGAAGAGAAGGCTCTGTGGAGATATTATTGCAGACAATCAGTTCCTAAAGGGGTAAGCTAAAAGAAAGCCTGTGAGGGACATTTTACAAGTACATGTAATGATAGGACAAGGAGTAATAGATTTGAACTAAAAGAGCAGATTTAGATTAGATATAAGGAAGGAATTCTTCACTGTGAGAGTGGTGAGGCACTGACACAGGCTGTCCAGAGAAGCTGTGGGTATCCCATCCCTGGAAATATTCAAGGCCAGGTTGGATGGAGCTTTCAGCAACTTGATCTAGTGGAAGACATCCCAGCCTATAGCAGAGGTTGAAACTAGAGGATCTTCATGGTCCCTTCCAACCTAAGCCATCTATGATTCTATGATGATATGATTTTATGATTTGCATTCATAAGTGTAAAACAGGTTGCATGAAGGAGTCAGTACAATACTCTGCAAAGATAGCTAGAAAAATGTTTGCAGAATGCTACTATTTTATCATGTGGTTTTTCAGGTTAAATTTCATAATTTTCAGCTTAAATTAAACCAAGATAAGTCCTCTAATTTCATGGTAAGGAATGTAATTTGTCCTTTCCATAATAGCACATTAATTCTTCTACAGTGATACAGTTAAGTCTTTGGTAAACCCTCACCCTATCCTGCCGTCTGGTCAAATTTTCACAAAAAAACCTGGGTGATATAATTTTGCTCATTCCTTTTATACGATGCATATTATGCATGTTGCTCAGAACAAATAATTTTTGTGTTTAAACTTTACAAGTATTCGTATAACTACGTTTTTTTCTTGTTTAGCTTGTCCAACTCTTTTAACGTATCTGTTTTCATAGATATCACATTTTAATTTGTGTAATCAGTTCTTTTCTGACTTGACAAATTTTATATTCCTTCTTTTCTACTGTGAAACATCTTGCATCCAGTTACAAATATGCAGTAATCCTTTCCCACAGGAGTTAACATTCACTTCACAATAAAAGAGCAATATTATACTCTCAGCCAATATCCTAGACACTGAATGTTTTATCAGCATTACTACTTTTGATATACAAAAGAGAAAAATAAATACATTTATCACAGTTTTTTGCTTCTTCTCTTTTCTATTCCTAAGACTGTGAATGCAGTATTAGACTCAGAATATCATTGCCACTGAGTATGGGAGATATACCTAGAGTAGTAGTATATGTTAAATAAGTATCATTCATTACTTCCCAATAGACAAGGAATTTTAAATCCATGAATTCCTCACTTGTGAGGCAGATTGCGATTTACATGTTAAAATGCCCCTGTGAATTGATTTGCATAGGAAAGAATTCCGGGGCACTGAAACAAAGGATTAGTGAGCATGACAAGAGTGCTATTAGCATAGAGAATATAGATTCTGCTATAACACACCCTTCAAATAATGTAAATATATTCATAATGAATATATAGATCTTGATGGGTTTTCTGTCCAGGAACAAAACAAAGCTTTTGCCTCAAGAATGGCAATTATAAGGAGATAAACACAGAGACAAGGATCTGCAAACAGGCTTTCCTTACACCAAACTCTGTTGGACTTTTGTGTTAGCTACAAGTAGTAAGATGTAAGCATCTGCATCTAGTCTGCTAGATTTCCTTTTATAGACCATATATGGAAATAGGAAATTAGCAGTCTTTTTCATCTTATCATAAGGCTGACCTCTAAAATAGTCAGAATTTCCTCTTGCCATAATTGCGTATTTCCCTTCCCCCTCTTTTATACTAGAAAACATTTGTAGAGACAGTTGTCAAAACTCTTATTATAGGCAATGCAGAACACATTAGCAGAGTCACTGGAGCCTTTTGAGACCTTTACTCCACATCCAAAGGAAGATAGTTTAATTGTAGATATTTACAGTTCAAGCCTGAACTCATGTGTTTTAGATATCTGCAACAAGACTGCGTAAACAAAATCTTGCAGTATTGTGTAGCTCTGTGGAGTATCCTTCCTCATTTGTGGATAACTCCATGAAACAGCAAATGACTTGCATGTAATATCTGTATGTTTTGGATACCTATGAAATCTCAGATAGCACTAGATGCCTGTCTTTAGGCACTTAACTCAAAATTTAGAATCACACTTTGCACTGAAGTTATATCAAGGAAGTATTTAAACTGTTTAAACAATTCTAGCCCATCCAAGGTACGTGTTCTAGTATATAGAGTACAGTAAGACTTCTTCATAACTTGTGAAGTTCAGTGAGGTCTGTGAAACATACATATAGGAAAAAACAGCCAACTTGTAAAGAACATACAACTTGAAAAGCTTGAATATTCTCCTACAGTTCTGTATGCCTGCTAAGTTCAGTGGCCAATTGTTAGCTATATGAAACTATCTGAGTTTTCTTCTAGGCAACAGAACTGCTGATCAAGAGTGTTTCTCCTTCCCTATTTTGCCTTTATACATGTGAAATAAAATACTATTACTATCATAATTGTCAATTAAGTACCATTTTAGAATCCAACTTTAGTAATATCTACTGGATTTTGTGAATGATTTTTTATTTTAATTTTATGTGATGGTAATATACTAATATAATGTTCTATTAAAGTAGAATTTCTGTATACTCCACAGAGGAGTTACAATGCACACTATAAGAGCTGTGAATTTTTAATGTGTTTCTTGATGTAAATATGTTCTGCTTATTTTTATTTTAAATTTAGGAAACATCTGATCTGAGAAGCCTTTACAGATCAAGAACTTCAAGTGTTTAAAATCCAAATTGCTTTCACAGTCTTCAGTGTCACAATGAGCTTGTCACAATCTTTCCTGAAGATGATAATATACCAGTATGAACAGAGTAAATAAAACCTGGACCTATAAGACATCCAAATTTTGGGCTTTAAAGATGGGACTCTCAAAGAGTATTTACAGCTATCTTTAGCCTATCAAGAGTACTTTACAAAGGCTTTGTCTACAGTCAGTAAAAAGGGAGGTTTCTTCAGTAGTTGATTCAGAGGAAAAAAAATCAGAAAAAAAAAAAAAAACACCTGATTTTAGATGATCAAAACTGCTCCATTCCACTGTCTGTAAAGGCAGCCTTGGTGAAACAGTCTCACGCAACTAAAGGTAACCTTCACAAATATTTCCATTTAGATTATCTTAGGTGTTTGAAGCATTATACATAAGGAATAATTAGTATCTACACCAAAACATAGCCAACTCAGTGCTAGTAGACTTGCTCCCAGTCCTGTAGTATCTCCTAAGAGCTCATCTGATTTTCACTGCTGTGGTCCCTGTTGTATATGACAGGCTCCCCTCAAAGGCACAGCAATACATCATAGCTAAGGCAAAGAAATTTCATTTTAGGTCTCTTCTATGTGAGTTAGTCCAAATGGTCTATTCAGGCAGGCACTCACATTTACAAGAGAGGATACTCCCAGCTGCCTTGATGCTTCTCCTATCAGGCTAGAAGAGTGGCATGAGTGGTAAATAGAGGAGTACACGAGAGCAAGCAAGCGATTGGACCGTTACATGCCACTCTTTTGAGGAAAAGGTGGTCAGAGAAAAGTATCCATGGTGCTGTAGGCTACAAGTTGCAGGGAGGTATAAATGCGTTCAGAGTCTTTGTATATTTCAATGCTATGCTGATTGAAAGTTCATTTTGGACTGTACCTAACCCAGCATCTACTGTTTCCCCTCCAGAATATCTGAGTATTAAATAGCACTGATTCTTCCTATGTAGAGAAAAGACTGCAAATAAATTGACGTTAAAAGGGAAATGCCCTTGAGAAAGCCATTGTCAAAACACTGAGCTAAAGAACATCAGCATTAAAAGATTTGGCTGAGGTTAGTGTTCTTGATGTCTTAGTACTGTGGCAGCAACTGCAAAAGTGAAATTCTTTGTCTCCTGTAACACATTGCCCAAGGCACTAACGCTACCAGGATTCAGAACAGAAGTATCTTTATACACAGTCAGAGTCCCACTAAAGTCAGGTTAGTTCAGGGTTAGGTCCCTGTTTCCTCCTTTTAGAAAAGATGCTGAATATGAATACTTAAATAGTGCTGCTGCTTTCTTTAACTGCAAAAAATATATACATATAATAATAATGTGGTTATCTAATGAGCATTTATAGATATTTCACAACAACTTTTCACTCATAATGATTGTGCTATAAATGCGCAAGACAAATTGAGGAAAAAAATTTTGAATTCATTAAGTTATAGAAATTATTTATAATATATGAAAGATTTTTAGTATAATTATTTTTATTGAAAAACAATAAAAATCCTGTTCTGTATTTTTTTCCCTCTGTTAAGAACACAAATTAATTGAAGTCATGTTTCTGTTAGTGGTACAGTCATATTTCTAGAGAAAACACCATGAAAATTTAATCAGTGTCTGAGAGACTTTTGACCTTTCAAACTTGGAGATTATTTATTATTCCTGTTTTATTTTATGTTAGGAGTCCTCACATTCATCTGTTCTCTTTAAATATTTACATTCTAACCTCTCTGTGTAAAGTACCAGGTGCTTCACTTGTACATAATACTCATTATTTGTGCTGCTGACTTTCTTGACCATTTTCCATTTTATCAAAGGATCTTCCAAAATTAATAATAATAATAATAATAATAATTGGCTACTGCTTGTTAATTATATAGAATAAATTATCTTTAATGATTACTTCAATGAAGTATGAAGAATAACTTATCGAATGCAATTGCAACCTTCAATTTTTAATATATTAGTTTCACCTTCCTACTTTTCTTCTACGATCATTCACATTCCTCTAACTCAGGAAATAAATCTAAGTCTTCCAACCTCATTTATACTTTATATTTCATATTTTATTTATAGTCTTTATTTCAGTTGACTTTACTGATAATTTATTCCATTTCTTCATTTGTTTTTATGAAATACATTAATTCTGTGCAAGATCCCCGATTTTCCTCTTCTGTTTATTATGTTTTGTCATATCTTCTAGTTTTTAACCCCTTCTTAACATAAAGCCTTGCTCCATGTTCTGAACTGTTTCTTTATTCACAATTTTGAATTTTTCTTTCACTGTTTTATATTTCATATTCAAATATTTTCCATATTTATTAGACCACACTGAACATCAGTACTGTAGTATAACAAAAATGACTAGATACATTAGTCATGCAGGGGATGATTTCTTACCAAAAACTTCTAAAAAATTTAAGGTTCTAAACCCAAAAATTTTTTTCAAAGTCTGATTATTTAAGTATCCATGCTTCCTGAAGTACTTAAATAATATTTACACTACAGTTACTATAGTGAACTATAAAATCGTTAAATAAAAGTATCATATAAAAATTTCCTTCATTTATTTTCTCTTACTACATATGCTTTGATTGCTTTCTAGACTTTCTCGTTGTATGTATAGGAAAAGGGTATATACATATAGGAATAGGGTTTTATATCAGTTCATCTAAAGAATTTTTGTTCTCCTTTTTGAGATCTTGTGTGGATACCCATCCTTATAAAATATTTTAAACACAATGAGTATCTGTAGGAACAATATTCAGATCATCTGTATACAGCCATTAAAAATGGAGGCAGTCAGTCCTAACTGGTCACTTTTATTTCAGTAATGAATGTAGAAGGACAAGAATTCCCATACAGGGACAGGATTTTCCCCATCCCTATATGGGGATAAGTACATGCTAAGAAATTAAGCAATGCTCAGAAACATTTCTGGGCACTGAAACTACACTGTGTCATTAACATTGTGAGCCAAAGCTCAGGTTCACCTGAACATTCAGGAAAAAGAGCAAGTTTCTGAGCAGACCATGATATCAAAATATTTCTAATATGGTGTTTTTCTCTTATATTTTTAATAACTGAACAAAAGGCAAAAAAAGAATCTAGTGCAGACTTTTCTCTTCGGGGACATCTTAAAGCTCGCTGTAATGTCTTTTTGTCATTTAACAATTGGTAATAATATTCAAATGGCAGGAAATCCTCTTTAACTTTCTTATTCTTTAATATTTGAGAGAATGTGATCAGCTGTGGAAAGTATATGGATAAAAATTCTCCACTAGTTTTTCTTTTGTACTGGGATATAGAAAAATTGTAGCTTATAGCAAATGCTGAAGTGCATAGAAAGTATTATTGAATTTAAATAATAGCAATTCTAGCCTTCCCATGCAATTTTTCAGACTCTTTTTACCATGTCTTACTAACGGCTCAGAGTCTTTTCTACCACTTTGCTTATACTAGCCACATTTTCAGAGCTTACAGTACTTTCTAACTAAATTTCACTTTCATAGTACAGAAAGAAGTAAAATCTATAAAAAAAAAAAAAAAAAATCAGATAAAGACCCAGATTTTCAAAAGATTCAAAACAAAGCAAGTCTGAGAAAAAGCTTTTAAAAAATTTACCTATCTCAGTATTGTAGGATGAGGTGCCAATCTTGAACTATTATGAAAATATGTGCATTATTTACACTTAGTATAAGAACACAGCAAATTCCTTAATACATCAAAGATTCACCTTACCCAGTAATTTCTCTGTGGCCAGCTATGGATGCTCAGAGTATACTATAAGTAGGGTCACTGTGGACAACTACAGATGCTTAGGGTATAGTATACGAAAGGTATAGGTGATCCTGTTTCAGATAATCCTTCCTAAATGTCAGTGATTTAGGACATTCCTGATAGTAGCACTATTTCATAGGTCTAGTAGCACAAACCAAAACATGCTCATACAATCAGACATAGACAGTGCAATTGTTTTCATGGCAGCTGCCCAGAAAAGAAGAATTCTGAGGAGAACTGAGCATATAAACAGAAGGGGGAGAGGCATTTTACAGGGGTGGATAGTGATAGGACAAGGGGGAATTGTTTTAAACAGGGACAGGGGAAGTTTAAGTTAGATATTAGGAGGAAGTTTTTCACTCAGAGTGCAGTGACACACATGAGCAGGTTGCCCAGAGAGGTTGTGGATGCCCCATCCATGGAGATGTTTGAGACCAGGCTGGATGTGGCTCTGGGCAGCCTGGTCTAGTGGCTGGCAACCCTGCATATAGCAGGGGGGTTGAAACTAGATCATAATTGTCGTCCTTTTCAACCCAGGCCATTCTATGATTCTATGATGTTGGATGTAAGTGGACAAATATGTAGATTAGCTGCTTCTGTTATGCATTAATCACATGACTTTTGCGATCTTTTCTCTATTCTGACTTATTTTGCTAATAACTATATCATGAGTTTGTCTCATAAAAGAAAATAGTTCCAAGTCTGCATGTTAATCCCTGTTTCTTTGTACATTATAAGAGAAAATTCTAGTGTTTCATTTTTAGGCAGGGATGTAAATAGGATGAAAATCATTCATCTCAAATTAATCAACACATAAAGAATAGATCCTTCTGCACAGTAAGAGAGATTAAGAGGTAGCTGCCGTTTCAGGTACTTATTGCCAAACCTTTGTCAAGAGTTATATTGATAGGGAAGAGTTAAGGGAGTATCTGTGTAAATACAGACATGTTGACAATGCTCTACTTCAAAAAGAAGAAAAGGGGGGAAAGCAAATCTATGCACTTCAAGTACAACTCCTTCAATAACTTAACAAGGGACTTATTTTGTTTTCTTTTTACTAGTTCCTCTGGGGTAGTTTATGGACCAGTTCTCTCATCTCAAGTGTCTGATCCCAAGACATAAATTAATTTTAGATGCACCTCTTATTCTTTGCAGCTACTAAGGCAATATTCACCATTTGTTTTGGTTGCTATGGAGATAATTGACTTCCCATGGTGGCAGGAGCCTTGTTTGGGGTATTAAAGGGGCTTGGGTCCAGGGATTCTTTAATTTTCATGCAGTGAAGTAAGTAATTTCACCAACAAAACCTTTGTAAGATTTCTCTCCCTCATAATCTGAGTTATAATCAAATGAATATTTGGGGTTCTTTTCCTTCCACTTCCCTTTTGTATCTCAGCCAGCACACTCCACAATGCTTACTCAAGCCACAGGGAAGGAAGGGCATACAGCCTGTTTTCCAGTGTTGTACTTTCGTCAGGCACAAGCTCCCAACAGTATATTATCTGATAGAACATCAAGAGAAACAGAGATTATAAAGCATTTGATTATAACCTAGCTTTCAAGATGAACTGGTTAGGATTCAGAGACAGAAGATTCAGACAAATAATTAGGTGCTGAGACTGTCAATCAAGAACAGAAAGCAAAGGCAGTGCTGCTTATATTAGCTGCCTTTTTTACACAAAACTAAAATTTGAGGCACCTTGAATCGGAAGGGTGACAACCTTTCAAGCTAGGACCTCAGCATCTATACACTCACAGAAAAAATGGAATGCACAAACACCCTAGAAAACCATCCATTAAAAAAAAAAAAAGGTGTTCAAAGGTACTTTCTAAGAAGTATGAAACGTAGAAGTGGTGTAGAAACAGCTTGAACCTGATGCATCCAACCAGAAAGTGTGGTCAAAGACTTTGTATTCTTCTCAGATTAGTTTTCATTTGGTTTATCATTTGGAAATATATATATATGTATATATATTTCAGCTGTTTAGCTCTGGGCAAGAAAGCACAAAGCTAACAGTGGTCAATTCTGGTGGAATTATAGCATATATAACCCACTTCTTTCCTTGTTTAATTCACAAAACATATCCTCCTGTCTTCCATGTTCAGGCTCTACCAAGCTAACTATCAACAAAAACTTCAAATGAGGAGAAAGAAGCTGAGGGTTATCCTAGATGTCCTGCCTAGGGATGGAAAACATTCCAGTAGCATTGAGTGCATGTATGCTTGGTCAGGATCAATACATCCTTTGGTATCTTTGTACAGTTCAGCATAACTTCATGACATAGATCATGGATGGCAGCATGAGACTGGTGTCCAGCACAGTCAGCTATAGTCCTATCCACAGCAGAACAGACTGCACTGTAATGTGATAAATCAACAAATGTGCTCCCTCAGCACATAACTTGAACTTGACATGTCACTGCAAGACCCTGAGGAAGACCTTCTAAGTCCCCCAGCTGCAATCCTTCTAAGTCCTCCAGCTGCAATCATATATATAAGCGTTTCCCAAGGGCAGGGCTTCCACACAAGACACGGTAAAGGCTCTGGGCAAATCTTCATTAATAATGAGAATTAAAAGGGGATTTGTCCTGTTTCCAAACTAACAGTGGATAAAAGCATACAAACATGAGATGGATTATAAATGAAATCTACGTTAATCCTATGATTAGCTCTCTGCCCTCCAACACTCACCTCCTATATTGAGGGTTATGTCCTTTTAAGCAGCAGATCTGTTACAGTTTTAAAAAGCCACACACACACAATAATTATTGTACTTCTTTTCTGGTGCACTTTTATTTATTTATTTATTTATTTATTTATTTATTTGGGGATTAGTTTGCTTTAAATTTGGTGTACAACATCAGAATGCTCACAAGGATTACACTCAGGAATATATGAGGACTGCTCCGAAAATAATGTCTCCTATTTTATTATGTTGGCCACATTGTCAGAGGTGGATGCTGGTGATATGGCAGTAGAGGTTGAACCTTCCCACCAGTGTTCCATTGTGTTTTGTTGCCATGAGACAGATGGCAGCAGAGTGACAGTTTGAAAAATTGGCGTCTGACATGGCAGCGTATATGAAGCAAAGATATGTCATTGAATTCCTCCATGTGGAAAAAAATGCACCTACTGACATTCAATGAAGCTTTCTGAATGCTTATGGAGATCACACAGTGGATGTGAGCACAGTAAGGAGGCAGGTGATGAGTTTCAGCAGTAGCGACAGCAACATGAAGGACGAGCCACGTTCCAGGCTGTCATGCAGATTTTTATGAGTGTGAAATGCAGGCTCTTGTTCATCAGTAGCAAAAATGCATAACTAATGATAGGTGACTGTGCTGAAAAACAGTGTTCTGTAGCTGAGAATTTGCTCTATCAAATATGCTATTGTGCTCTTTTTTGTAGTTTCCATGGAAATAAACAGGAGGCATTACTTTCAGAGCAACCTAAGAATTTTTGCCTCAAGAAAATGATGTCATTTCTTTTTCAAGCATCTCAAAGAAAACTAAAAAAATAAAAATCAATAAAAAATGGAAATCTCTCAGAACAAACTGTAGCAAAGCAAAACTTTAGAAATCTCCTTTAAGTGTACAACACGAAATCAATTTACCATGGCTCTGAGAGTCAGCAATTCTTGCCCTTGTGACAGCAAATTAAAAAAAAAAAAAAGTATTAAAAACTAACTAACAAACAAAAAAAACCACAGGACAGTATATAAAAGTATTTTGCTTTATAAAGACTTTAGAGTAGTTTTGAGCTAGGAGAACACTTAAAACAAGCTTTTGAATTCTTATCAGTATAGTCTTATTTTCTGTGTGTCTTCCATAGCATTAGCCTTCTTGTGTATCTGTGATTTTTCTTTGCTTTTCTTTCTCTCTGCGTGAAATTGTTCTCTAGGTAGGCTTTAATCTGAAAACTACTATTGCTCCTGCTGTTTCCCACCTCCCGTGTTTATAGTCTGTCCATCTAATCCATTTTTGTGTATTTATTAAGATTCCTTTTTCATATTCATCAAAATCAACATCTGAATAATAATTTAAGATATAAATCTGAAGATATACAGAAAATACTAAAATACTCATATAAGCCAAGAAAATTAATCATACCAGATCAACATATTTGATTTTTTAAAAAAGATAGCTATGCAGTCTTCAGCAATCATGAAAAAAAAAAAAAAGTTTTAAGCAACTGTCTCATTTCTGGACTTCTTTTTGTGTTCAGCTGAAATTTCCTTCCTTAAACTAACTGAACTTAGGCATTCAGGGATTCTTTTACAGAATTTTCATTCCTCTACAATATTTCCAAGAGTATGTAATTTTGATTTCCTACAAGAAAAACTTAAATACAGGTTCCTTATCACCACTGAAAATCTAGTTATTATAAGAGGTTTTTAAAACACTATCATGTCTCTCTACCCATGTCAGCACTGATACTCCATTTGGAAATCCTAAGTAGAAAAGTTCCTATTATAAAGTCAAGTTGCATCCAGTTCTTGCCAGTAAGAAAGATCTTTAACATCCTATTGGAATGCTAATGCATCTAAATCTCTAAGACTCAATATTGCGATCTTTCACGATGATTTACTGGAGACAAAATGCCTGTTCAGCTTCAGGAGCTTTATAATGCACAAGATTTTACTAAGTAGAAAAAGATTTTCAAGTTAAGTAACCATATGAAAAGATTCAATCCAGTGTCACTGAGTTTGGAAACCTGTGCTCTAGAAATCCAACATGTGGAGAGTGTTCAAATGTCATATCAGCTCATTCTTATGGAGTTATGGTAAATGTGAAGTCCTTGCATCTTAATATGGTTCAGGAGTACGGAACAAATTTTCTAGTTGCAAATAAGTTACCCAATAAAAGAAATTGCTAAAGACTCTAACACTTCTTTCCTTCCTATTCAATTCATATTTATTCATTTTATCCAAAACTGTGAACACATACAAGGTTTACAAGCTGCAAGTAGAATTCCAATAAGGTTATGGGATTCCCATATATTTGACCAAATAAAATATGTGCATAATTTCTGCAGTGAAAGATGAAAATCCCTTTCCAACAACAAAGTTTGAGTCTGGTAAGGGACTAAAGTAGAAGCAGTGGCAGGTGTTTGCAATCCTGAATTCATTAATGCTGAGGGTTAATAACCACAGGTGGTAAATACATTCAAAAGCATCAAAGAAAAGGCCATCCAAAATTGAACGTATCCTCTTTTTTACCAAAATATTTTGGAAAAAAAAAAAAAAAAATTATGATTACTCAGGAATGCATCCTACAGATGCTACAAATATATGTTTTTTCTTTTTTTTTTTTTTTTTTTCCTTGTTCTTACAATGCAAACACAGAAAGCTGATATTTTTCAAATGAACAGTGGCATTTTAACCTCATTGATTTCGGAGCACCAGTGATTGGATTTACTAAAAATATCTCATCTGTGAGTAACCTTAGATACAGGAACATGTATAACTTTGCATATCTACCCAGTTAAGGTCTTCTTCGCTTACTCTATTTCATTAAAAGCCTTATTAGCTCAATGAATATTTGAATAAATCCTTTAGGATTGTTTCAAAATTATTTCTGCTCTAGCTAGTGCTGTATTCCCACAGAGAATCGTGGTAATGAATCAACACAAGGGAGCAGACCTTGGTAGTCAGTGGTATGTTGGGTCTTATAGAGTCAAAATTTTATATTTATTTTTTTAAATATATTTCTGAAGTATATGTTTTCAGACAGTATCAAAATTATGTTTCCCTTGTTTCTTTTCCTATGTTATCAAATAATATCAAAGGCTAGAACAGGCAACTCTCTCTATCCCCTAAGTAAGGGGAGTAAGTTTAAGGGCCAATATCTTACAATCACATAAGGCTATAAATGTGAGCTCCATGCCATTGAAAAGAAGCCTCAGCTTCTCATAATGGAAGGTTGGGAAACATCAGGCCATGAAGCAGTGACATTATTATGTATAGGAAAGCTATTTTATAGAAGGTAATTTTTTGAGGCTTCAAAAATTTATTAGCTATCATTTTACTTTCCCTCTCTATCCCATGCTCTGGAGGGCATGGCAAAAAAAAATCAAGCTGGCTCAAAGTAGAAGAGCATGAAAAATAGTAATAATATGAGAGGGACTGTTCTAAAACTCGTTGTTGTTAAATGCACAGTGTAAACAACATGCACAGTAGTATAATGTGGTACTTAGGTTTTACAGTATGTGATAATGAAGTAATAAGTGCAACCAAATTCTCAGCAGGCAAAAGTAGTTGTAACAATTTTAACCAGGTTCTAACCACCATTTCCGAATATTTCTCTCTCTTCTGTTCTTGCCCAATATTCAAGCTATCAAACCTGTAAAGAAGCACTAGCCTCTGATATCCTCTGATATATGCTGATCAAGTCAGCATATTTTTTATAAGATTAGTTATTTATATATTTATGCACACTCATTCTTTTTTATTATTATTAAATTCTTATCCCATTTGGTTAACCAGAAAGACAGAAGGAATGGGCACACTGTCTAAATACAAAGATCTACAACGGGAGTACTATTGGATCTGGGCTTTAGATTGGAATTAGTATCTATTAAATGTTACTTTATCTTTAGGTCTTTATGTATGTATCTCCACATCACATTTGTTGTGCATGATTGTTAATTTTCTTCTGGACATAGCTTTTGTGTTTCAGAAATTTAAAATATTTCTCCAAAATTCAGATTATACCATTAAGCTAAAATAAGACGTTGCCTACATGCAACTTTGACTTTCCAGCTCTGATATTCTCATTGTTCAATAGCATAAAAACTGTAAAAACTACATTGTAAGATCATGATTTTCTATAATTAAATTTTTTAGCATGATCAAACTGAAAACTAGGTCTATTTTCTGTTACAGATAACTGCATAAACTACTTAGAGGAGCCATCAGAAGTGAGATCTCTAGCTCTATGGGGCAGGTCTCTGTCACTTGAACTAGTGGAATAAATACAGATGTTGCTAAACAGTGCCATCCTTCGTGTGCGACACATAGTCAAAGGTGAGAAAGCCCATGTTTTCTTTGGTTGTATGCAAACCTCAGTAGGATTTCACAGAGATTGAGGGACCGTACCATTCCTCAATTTTGTATTCTTGCCTCCCATTCTTAGCAGCATCTATTATAAGCAAATCTAAGAAAACAGAGATAATGTTCAGCTGAAATATATAGACAGAAAGGTTTATTTTAAAACTTAAAAAATGTAGAAGGCAAATTATGCATTTTCAGTGAGAGAAAACTGAATTTTAATGATTGAACTTGACCAAGAAATCCATTATGAATTCTTAATGACATACTGTGGAGAAGTAAGTGAAGAGACCTATGCATGGCATATGTAAGACTGATGCATATGATGTGATTATCAGTTGGTCTTTCTCAATAACACTTTGATCATAGAACTAATGGATCACAGAATTACAGAATATCCCGGGTTTGAAAGGAACAACTAGGATCATTCAGTCCAACTCTGGCTCTACATAGGACTACCCAAAATTCAAATCTTATGTCAGAGAATGTTGTCTAAACACTCCCTTAACTCCAGCAGCTTAGTGCCATGACCACTGCCACGGGGAGCCTGTTCCAGTGCCTGATCATCCTCCGGTGAAGAAGGCATTTTCCTAATACCCAACCTGACCTTCCCCTGGTGCAGCTCCATACCATACCCTCAGGTCCTATTGCTGTCACTGGAGAGCTTCCCCTCCTCTCCTTTTGTGAGGAGGAAAGAGTATACTGTCACCCGTAGTGTTTCATCATGATTAAAAAAATCATATTTATAAAGGTTATTCAACCTGGAAGAACATACGTCAATGTTCTCTGTTTAGGTCAAACTTTCTTAGACAGTAAGGCTTTTAAATATCCGCATATTTCCATACAGGACAATATGATTACATTTCAGAAAAAGGAAAATAATCTTTCCAAAAGCTATTAAGACGCTTTATTGTACTGGTGTTTTACACATATTTTAAGCAAAAATTAGTTATATCCAATATCCAAAATATTTGGAGACATATTTGTGTTTCACTTCAATCACTTTTTAAGTGAAAAATTCTTACCTATTAACCTGACTAGAATACCATAAACATTTCTTCACTCTTTAAGTGATTGCTTAAGTAATCACTGCATGATTTTTAAATATATTATTTTGCTGCAACATATTCAAATACAAAAAGTAATCTACAAATGTCTTCAGTATAACTCCATGAAGAGTGACCATCTGTTTGCTGTCATTATTTTTAATCGTGTCTTTATAATGCCTGGTGCTGAAATAAAATGTATTGCTGAGCCTGAAACCAGCTGGTTTAACATGTTATTTAGAAATTCTCCTACTTACATTGTCTACCTTCTCCAACTTTTTTGAATAAGAAACATGGCCAGAGCCCTTTTAAACTGAAACAGTACCCTATTACTTCAACTGTTCTTCAGGACTTTTTCAAAGTTGATTTGCACAACAGGCCTACAGGATACAAGATGCTATCATAGAATCATAGAATGGCTTGGGTTGGAAGGGCCCCCAAGGATCATCAGGTTCCAACCCCCCTGCCACAGGCAGGGTTGTCAACCTCTCGATCTGGTACCAGATCAAATTACCCAGGTCCCCATCCAATCTGGCCTTGAACACCTCCAGGGATGGGGCATTCACAGCCTTTCTGAGCAACATGATCCAGCACCTCACAAACCTCAGTGAAAAACCTCCCCATGACATCTAATCTGAATCTTCCCTCTTTTAGTTTAAAAGCATTTCCCCTTGTCCTATCACTATCCATCCACGAAAAAGTTGATTTCTCTCCTGTTTATAATCTCCTTTTAAATAATGGAAGGCTATAGTAAGGTCACCCCAGAGCCTTCTCTTCTCCAGAATGAACAAGCCCAGCTCCTTCAGCTTGCCTTCATTGGAGAGGTGCTCCAACCCTCTAATCATCTTTTTGGCCCTCCTCTGGAACCTCTCCAAAAGCTCCATATCTTTCCCGTGTTGGTGGCCCAAGTCCTGGATGCAACACTTCAAAGGGGACCTCACGAGGGCAGAGCAGAGAACAATAATCATCTTTCTCACACTTTTGGCCACCTCTCTTCTGATGCAGCCCAGGATACCATTGGCCTTCTGGGCTGTAAGCACACTGCTGGTTCATGGTAAGATTTTCATCTACCAGGACCACAAGGGCAGGAGTTTTCTCCTCCGTTTCCCACTAAATGGTTCAGGGACATGAGATTCAGAGATGTGAGAATTACAAGAATCCTGGCTGCCAGTGAAGTCTGAGACAAAGAACTCATTGAGTACCTCAGTCTTCTTCACATATGTTGTAGCCAGTTCTCCTTTCTCATTTATCAGAGGAAGTACACTCTTTGGCCTGTCTCTTCTGACCTACATACCTGTAGAATCCCTTCTTGTTTTTATCATCCCTCATCAAGTTAAGTTCCACTGGCTTTCCTAATCCCAGGTGACATGTATTCTTCCCAGGTGACATGTCCTTGTTTCCACTGCCTGTACACGCCCTTCTTTTTCCTCAGTTGACCAGCAGTTCCTTGCCAAACTGTGCTGGTTTCCTGACTCCCCTGTCTGCTTTCTTTTTCTGAGGGATGGAGAACTCTCGCGCTCTCAGAAAAGCATCCTTAAAGAGTAGCCAGCTTTGCTCCACTCCTTTGTCTCTAAGGACATCTTCCCAGAAGATCTTGTCCAACTATTACTTAAACAACCTTAAGTTCACTGTTCTGAAGTTCAGGGTTCTGACTTCACCCTTTGCCAGGCCCACATTCCATGAGATCACAGACTCAATCAGGCATGGTCACTGCAGCCCGGGCTGCCTCTGATCTTAATATCGTTAATGATCTCCTCCACAGTGCTGAGCACCAGGTCTAGCAACACTCCACCTCTGGTTGACCTGTTTACTACCTGAATCAAAAAGTTATCATCAATAGACTCTAGGAGTGTCTGGGATCTCTTGAAGCTCGCCATGTTGTCTTCCCAGCAGATATCCAGGTGGGTGAAATCCCCCATAAGCATGAGAGACTGCAAATGAGATAATTCTTGCAACTGAAGCAAGAAGGTCTTGTCCTCAGCCCTCCTTGATCAGGTGGCCTGTAGTGGACCTGGACCACCATGGTTTCCAACACTATCTCCTTATTTCCCACACTGCATGCATTCATAAAGCAGGCACTTCAGCTGGGCTTTCAGATGAACTGCCTTCCTAGAGGAGCCCTTCCACAAACCTCCAGGACAAATCTAAGTTTCTCCTTTCCTGTTTCCTAAAGTGACATTGTTCTCTGACTCTTCTCTGTCACTTAGCAGTGAACCCACTTTCCCCAGCAGCTCTAGTTTAAAGCCCTGGTAATGAACCCAGCCAGCTTTCTGCCTAGTGTATTTTTACCTCTCCTGGTCAGCTGCATCCTGTCCCACATCAACATTCTTGGTTTGTCAAAGGTGTTATCTAGATCATAGAACCCATAGCCTTCAGTGTGACACTACCCATGCAGCCAGTCATTTAACTGATTAGTTCTCCTCCTTCTACCCAGACCCGGTCTCCACCCAGGAGGACTACGGAAAACACTACCTACACTCACAATCCCTTCAATATCTTTCCAAAAGATGTAAAGTCTTTTTTGATAATTTTTAATTTCCTGGTCGCAGTCTTGTGTGACCCAACTTGAAAGACGAGGAGGAGATAGTAGTCATCTGGTTTTATCATACTCAATATCTTCTTCTTGATGTTCCAAATATGGGCTCCTGGCAGGCAGCAAACCTCTCTAGAGAGGTTAACTGGGTGGTACATGGGCTCCCCAGTGACTCTCAGCAAAGAGTCTCCAATTATGAAGACCCTTCACCAATTTTCAGCAGCACAGGTTGTGGTGTAGGTCCTCAGTTGGACCTTTTTAATATGATCACTCCTTTCTGGTTCCAAGCTTCCACATCTTCTTCTCTCTCCCACACCAGATCTTGAAATCTATTGGTTAGTGGGACTTCAGGAGGAAGAGGGAGCTTCTCCTTTTGCCCTGAGCAGAGACAAGGTTCTGGTCTCCCTCACCCTGCACATTTACCTTCTGTCAGGCTGGAAGCCTGCTTATCTTCCTTCCCTGGCTGGGCCCCAAGACAGGGCTGTCTGCCTCAGCCTGTCTGCCACACAGAGTGGTCTCCATGTTGGAATTAATCCCTTCACAACTCAGGATGAGAAGAGCCCTTCTCACCCTCTCTGCTCAAACACCCTGCATGAACTGCTGATGCAAACTGCCCTCACTACATCCTTCTGATATGCCACTCCCTGTTGCCTGTCCTGTCATGAGGAGGGCTAATGGCACCCTGCAGGTGCTCCCTGACAGGGGCTCCCATTGCCCACTTGGGTTTCCTTTGCTTCCTCCCTGAGAAGATTGCATCATCCTTGACACTTACTCCCTTTACCATTTGACTCTGAGAAGAGAGACTGACTTGGGCAGAAGAAGCATAAATGTTGCTCTTTGTAGAGGATGATCCTTTGTTCGCTATCTTTTATAGCTTTATATCTACAAAGTCAAGATATGCAGTATGCAGCAGAAAAGTAAAAGATGCAGCAGTGAAGTAAAAAATCCAATTCTACAGGTTCTGTAGGATGAAATGCAGTTATAACAAAATTTATGTTCAAAGTAAAGAAATTTAACAAGAAATTAGGTTTTTTCTGCTCAATGTTTAATCCAGGCTGTAGAATTTAATAGAGAATTATACACCTGCTGTAGAGGAGTTTCCAGTTCCTGGGGAAAGGTGATTATTCTCTAAGTCCCCCAATCTCTTCCTATAAGGATAATTTCAAATTCCCTCAGCTGATATGCTTCTACCACTTTGGAAATTCTCCCAGTTTCATGAATTTGGCATGCACCCATCAAGAGAACCAAAAACATTAAATTCCCCTTCTGAACATACAAGTGAAATGTCATATCAATTCATAATTTCCCCTTTGATATTTCATATATAGCAGTATCATCATCTTCAACCAGATGTTCATTGCCTTATTTTATTTGATTGGTTGTTGAAAAAGGTCTAGCATGAGCTGGAAAAAAAATCACAGAATCGCAGAATTAAAGGAGTTGGTAGGGACCTCCAGTTATCATCAAGTCCAGCCTTCAATAATAATAATGCTATAACTCTAGTACTTCAGCTTGTTCTACAACTGTGCTAGTGCCTCACTCTATTCAGTCAAAGTGAAGTCAACTTGAGTTCTAAATTAGCCATCCAGAACACAAAGCGTATCATCTTGTGCATGTCAAGTGAAATACAAGGGCTGTTCTGAAAGTAATGCCTCCTATTTTATTACGTTGGCTCACAATGTCAGAGGCAGATGTTGGTGTATGGCAGTAGAGGCTGAACATTCCCACAAATGTTCCATTATGTCTTGCTGCCATTTGGCAGATAGCTGAAGAGGGGCAGTCTGACAAATTGGCATCAGACATGGAAGCAAAGGTGCATAATCGATTTCCTCCATGCAGAAAAAATTGCGCCCACTGACATTCATTGACAGTTGCTGAACATTTATGGAAATCAAATAGTGGATGTGAGGACTGTGAGGCAGTGGGTAGTGTGTTTCAGCAGTGGAGACAATGGTGTGAAAGACAAGCCACATTCTGGATGGTCATACAGATTTTTACAAGTGCTGATTGTAGGCTCTTGTTCATCACTGGCAAAAATGCCTAGCTAATGGTGGTGACTATGTTGAAAAATAGTGTTTTGTAGCTAAGAATTTGCTCTATCAAATAATGTTATTGTGCTCTTTATATCTGCCATAGTATCCACGGGAATAAATAGGAGGCATTAACTTGCTGAGTGTCCTATGTATTTATTTTTGTGTTATGGGTAAAAATCTTCTTATTCAATATGTAAATGTATAGATTCCAAGTTCATTAGGCCAGAAAAATTCCCTTATTATGTTCTGGTAAAATGCCACTCATGTAACACGTAAATAGAAACACACATTTCCTTGTGAGCTTTACCTCATACACAACAGCTTTTATGAAGTACATTTCAGTCATTGAAATGCAGTACAATGGAAATAGAAATAAATCAGTGACATTTTGACAGGAATAAAAGAATTCTGTCGTTAATAATTTGTCACTTGCATTCTGAAAATCCTGTTAAAATCAACAATTGCCACACGTACCGTCTATGTATTCAAACTGGGTAAACTGAGTATAAGTTATTAAATATGTTACACTCTGTAACATCAGTGAAGTAAGAAAACATAAGAAAAAATAAGCCAGAGCCCAATGAATTAGTACACAGTTTTATATGAGGAGACTGTAACTGTAATATAGGTGTGCAAATGTCAGCACAAAATTTCTGGAAACAAAGCAAAATAATAGGTGTCATGCAAAATCACATAGTATTAAATATTTCTGCTTGGGGATCCGTCTTCAAGCTAATAACCTTATATTCCTTGTATTCACTAGAGAGAAAAGTACATTTTAAGGTTTACATTGAAGTGATTTGACCTAATTAGGATGAGACTCCATGGCCTATGCACATCTACCTCTATAAAGCCAGCCTATGGTAACTGGCCCACTGATACTGTACAAGTCAATCTCTAGACAGATCTGATTTGAACAGAAAGAAGAAAAACAGTTATCGGCACAAAAAAAAAAAAAAAAAAAAAAAAAACCCTGTTTTTCTTTAAACTGATGTCCCTGAAAAAACTTTTTGGAACCCAGAAAAGTTGTTCATTTGCATCATAAAGAATTTTGTTCTGTTAATGTACAGAAGATTCTGTAAAGTTGATGCTTACTAGCTCCAGTGAACTGCACGCTGTTAACCACAATTTTTCTGCCAGTGCTCTGCCAATATTTGAGAGATTGCACTCTTAATGATTTAATAGACGGACATGCTCTGTAGTTTCTTGAGCAAATATTTCGACTTTGACATTTCAAATTGAATTTGGATAACAATTAATAATGGGTTTCTGTAAAGCTAGCTCTGGTTCTAATAATTCTGCTAGAGATGGCTGGTATCTTCACATTTTGATCACCAATATAATTTCAACTTGTATATATATGCAGCTTCTGTGAACTTTTACATTTACATCTGTGTTTCCATCCCTTCTCAAAGCATGTGTGAAACAGTCCTTCTGGTACAGTATTCATTTTTACTTTAGGTCTCAAATTGTTCATTTAAGATGAATCCAAAGAAACTATACAATGTTCTACGAGGAGAAGCATTGTACAAATATGTGCAAACAAAAAGGAAGAAAAAGAGAAAGAAAGAGAGAGAGAGAAAAAGTGAGAGAGAGAAGAAAAAAAAAGTCTTCCTGTAAGAAGAAAAGAAATATGTATTATTATTCTTGAAAGATGAAGCATATAAGGAAAACCAGAAGCTATTTTTACTGCTAAGTGCTAGAAGTTCACTTAGCTGAAACAGAGGTGAAGAGAATAATGCTATTGGTTGTAAAAGATATGCTCACTAACAAAAATACTTATTTCAGAGAAATCCACCGTGGTATAATTTGTAAGCAATCCCCGAAAAGTCAGAGATTTTATGAAGGCTGAATTTTGCCTCTAGGTTTACATATGGACAAAGAAAAATTTAGTATAAATGAAAAATGTATCATTTTGCTTCCATTTATTAGATCTGAAGAATTATTTTAAGAAGAGACTTAAAATAAGTCCATAGTTTGTGTAAACATTTTAACAGAGGTTTGTTGTTTGTTTTTAACACTGCATTTTGAATGGGTCCTGATATCTTGTACTAGCCCTGTCAAAATGGCAAAACATCAATGTGAACAATTTTGCTTGTTTTAGTATAGAGCACTTTTTTTTCTTCTGTAATGATATCATCAGTCATGGTTTATAAACTAATGTAGTCTATCTTAAAAAGAAAAACATATGTTGGATTTTGTTTTATTTTTGTTTTTCTACAGCCTCATGTATGGCATTTTTGTTTGATATGCCCTTTTAATTTACATTAATGCTGTACTCCAGGGTTTAAAAATGTGTTCTTGTCCAGTATTAAGCATCCTGGCTTCCTGTGTAGGTCTTGGGGTCCTCAAATATCCTCCCTGAATCTTCCAAAAGGAGAGAAGCCAGGCCTGCAAAACACAAATGGGAAAAAAAGGTAATAGTCTGCATTTTAGGATATTAATTCAAGGCTAAGGGGCAAAAATACATGTAACAAGTATTGCCTGCCACAGAAATAAAGGAATCTAAGTCAAACTGTCCTGCTGAATCACTCCATAACCTCTGGTTTTAACACTGAATTGCACATTGAGTACAAACACAAATTAAAATAAAAATTAAGTTATAAAAAAAAGATTTCATTTTCCCAAACCTGGAAAAGAATCATAAATTATTTTACAAACCCACCTGTCCTTACCTTGCTTATTTAGCAAGTGCAAATTCATTTCCTGTAATTTGCTGTTATTGTGTTGTTTTTATGGCGTCTTTGTTGCTTTATGTTTTGGGAACCTAATAGGATGTATTTGTGGACATATGTGAAATTTAATGAACAAATTAAATCCAAATTGATTTATCTGCTCTACCTTTGTTTTCAAATAACTGTTCTGCAGAATAGGAGGATAGGATATGCTGCTTGTTTGCAGTAAGTAAGAGGCAAGTCTTAATTTAGAACAACTTAATTTGTATTAAAATCTAACTAAATTTAGTGCTATGGGAAAAAAAAAAAAAAAAAAGTCTAAATGAACCTAGAGTGAGTCTTTGGCAACTGAAAATGGTAAATTTCCATGAATAATTTACATAGATTTTGTTTATGCTATTGAAAACCTCTCATTTGTCTCTATTTTGTGTACTTATTACACAATTGAAAAGACTCAAAAGACAATATAAACTAGAGGAAAGAACTTGGCACAGTTTTGTTGCGTACTGTTCAGTAGGTCAGCAGGTTCAAGATTATCTTTTGAGTAAATGTTACAACTCTGCTGTGGACTAGATCTGGGCACCCCTCACAGATGGGAAGACTGCATTATGATCCCCAAGAAATACCATCAAGACAGAGTCACAGGGCATAAGAACACCTCCATGTATTCTGGAATTGAAAAATGGTATTGCTAACAAGAGGTAGGATGAGCAGTTACATCTACAGGAAGAATTTTCTTTTAAAATGGCCTGACATAATTTAGGCTGTTCTGCAGCATACATATTAGAACTTTAGTTAGATTTCTTTGTGCTAAAAGCTGAACACAGAAGAAAACCAGAATGCATACATGAATTCTTCTTGGATTAAATTTAGAAAAAATATATCATTGGTAACTGGAGTAGTGGGTTATTTCCGCTTCTCCTATTTTTTGCTAATGCTGTGAATAGAATCTGGAACACGCAAACCAATGAAATAATTTCTAGATATATATTTTTGTTGCAAAGTTCAGATCCAGATCTGATATTATCAAATTTCATTCACATGCACAGGCTATACTAGTAATAGTTCTTCTGTGGAAAAATAACTTCTACATCTTCTGTGGCTATGGAACACCTATGAAAAATACAAATGAAGCATTATGATTATCCTCATCATGACAAATCTTATCAATAAAATCTGAACGTATTCTACATTATAAGTGCATATTTAAAATTCATATTTCATGAAAATAACTTATTTTTGAAAGTGTTAAAACATAAGTTTTAACAACTTGGGTATGCAGGAAAGCCTGGACACCCATACTTGATTTTCAGTAGGAATAAAACCTAAAATAAATCTATCTTAAAAGATGTTGCATATTTAGACAGCAGGGATTTAGTGCAGCTACTTCTGAATGTCAAAAGCAAGTCTGGGGGATATTTCCATTTCTCCTTTTCGTACCACAGACATCAAAATAAAAAAAAAATTATCAGGAGGACCTGGTACCATATAGGCCTACACACAAATGAGACAAGTGAAGTCTAAAACAATTATTCCAATTTCAGCTTTCCCTTTGGCTTTATTCTTACTACTCCAGGAATATTAAAAAGAAATTGGGTGTTTTTAATGGATTGTCAGCAGCATTGTTTTCATTAACAAAAGGAAACTCAATCAACTGCTCTGCCAAACCTCTCTGTCTGTTCTTTGATGGGCATGATAAATGGTGTTAAGCACTGTCAGATTCTGCCAGATTAAATTAAAATGATAGGTGTTCAAAATCTTTTAGGACTGAGCCTAATGTAATTTGGACATATTTCTTCCTGAAAGAAAAGGAACAGTTAAAAAAAGCAAACAAAAAACACAATAAAAGTTTAGAGATAAAGTCGATTAAAGGAAGCATTCTGTCATTAAAAGTTTCTTTCCAAGGCAGCAAGAGACACTGACTGAATCCAAGACATGTCTATTTACACAACTGCTAGCACGAGTCAGAACAAGATGAAAGATGGTAACTCACAATTGCACCACAGAAATAAGCTTTAAAGAAGTGACATAAGGCTAAAACATACTTAGAGAGTGTTTTAAAACACCCTAAAGTTTATTGGGTTTTAAACCACTATGTTAAAACAGGAAAGATTTTGCCTGGAATTCTTATGAATCCTAGTAAATGGGGAGAAAAGCCCTTTTTTAGGGGACAAGATGCAAGTAAATCACAGATATGGGGTAAAGAAGCCATAATGGTCATACATCTGCTACATGAAATAGTCCACCAGATTAAAAAGTAATGCACTTAAAAAGGTAAATTCCATTGAATTCAATTATTTCAGGCCAGTAAATTTTTTGTTGACACAGCCCCGAGATAAACCCAGTGGGTCTGACATACTTGCTCTTTGCCTCTTTAAATTCAGATGTCTGCCCCTCTGCCCCATATTACTTCCAAAGTGTAAGCACCCTCACAAACCTCCAAGTGGTTTACATCCTGAATTTGAAGGCAATACAATCCAGATTGGGGAAAAAAAAAAAAAAAAAAAAAAACAGAAAAAAAAACACCAAAAACCATTACCACAGTAGTGGTGCTATCACATACAAATTTCACTGTCAGAAACACTAGTTTTGAAATAACACTTTGGGTAGCTGCTGTTCTCAGCAGTGAGTGAAAAGCTCTGGCTGAGTGGCACACCTGTAGTGGCTGTTATACCTGACAAAACATTAATACAAGGTACAGGTTTATATTTTGCTTAGAGCTGAAGATTGGAAGCGGCTTTATAATAAGTCTTCAGGAAGTGTTGTATGATATACCACTATTATATTTATTGTTGGTGGTCTTGTGGGCCAGTGCTGGATAATACTGAAGATATTTATGAAATATTCTTTACCTTTCTAAATCTACTTTATGCCAGTAGTTCAGATAATTTACAACTGCTGTTATGTGTATAACTGTGCAGAGAAACGGAGTTTGTTGTAGGAACTCCAGGTCTCATGTCTCCTCCTGTATAGCATGTGTCTTCTTAATTTGCAGCGCTGCTGACACAATATGCTTGATTAGGGACTACTTCTGAAGATAACTCTGTAGGATAAAATGCTTACTCTCTTAGCTGAGCTGTTAAATAAATTCTATCATGTCTACATGGAGAGAGAGAACCTGAGAGATGTAAAATGTAGCTGGGTTGGAATAGCTCTATTGTTTTTAAAGGAATTATACACACACAAACACACACATACACACACACACACACATGCACAAAAAAAAAAAAAAAAAAAAAAACACCTTGAGATTTTAATCCACAGTAGCTATGAAATTAACATGGCAGGGTGATGGGAGGAGTATCATAGGAGAGTTGCTCCAAAAGCAATGCCTCCTGTTTTATTATGTTGGCCCACAGTGTCAGAATCAGATGTTGGTGGTATACCAGTAGAGCCTTCCCACCAATATTCCATTACATTTTGTTACCATGTAATAGATAGCAGCAGAAGGGTAGTCTGACAAAATGGTGTCTGACATGGAAGGGCACATGAAAGTGTGTCATTTAATTTCTCCATATGGAAAAAATTGTACCCATTTGACATTCATGTTGCTGAACATTTATGAAGAACAAATGGTGGATGTGAGCACAACGAGGCTATGGGTAGTGCATTTCAGCAGTGGAGACAGCAACATGAAAGACAAGCCACATTCCGGATGGTCATACAGATTTTATGAAGTGCAGAATGTAGGCTCTTGTTCATCAGTGACGAAAATGCCTAGATAACGGTGGTGACTGTATGTTGAAAAACAGTGTTTTGTTGCTGAGACTTTGGTCTATCAAATAATGCTATTTGTATCAGTTGAGGTTTCTATGGAAATAAATAGGAGGCATTACTTTCAGAGTGACCTATGTAAATCCTTTGTTAATTGCTATGTGATAAATCACTGCTTTGTTTTATGGCAGAACTGTTGGCCTCTTTAGGCACAGGGAGCAGATCCATAGCTGGTTTGAAATGCGGGATTTCAGATGTCTGTTCTAGTGAAGTAAATGAGGCGTTTTGAAAATTGTTTTGTTTTGTTTTGTTTTGTTTTTAAGGTCAAAGCAGGCATATATTTTGCTATGGATGTAATATAGATTATTCTAAGGCATACTCTTCAGAGACAGAGATCAATTACAGCTAAATTAAGACATTATATGAGTAGATTTAGCGATATGAGCAAACTTAAATTAATGCTTTGCAAGGCAATATTGACAAAAGGTTGTTAGTTGCTTGCATGGTCCATCTAGCACTTTTCCTTCCTTAAAGTACTTTGTGACAAAGGCAAGAATACCATATAATATATAAGGAAAGAAAGAGTTCATTTGCAACCAACAACAGTTCAACAGATTCTCAAATAAATTATCTAATATTAATAATCCTGTTAATCCTTGATTGGCTTCAAGGATTGCACTTTTGCTAACTTACCTATTTGCCCTTGAACTGAACACCTGCTTTCCCCTGAGACCAAACCAGGGTACATATCACTTGAGAGATCAAGAAGAGAAGATTAGCATCTCATTTTTACACACACCTCTCTTTTTGCAGCCCCAGACACTCCCAGAGCCTCTCAGCAAGACTCTAAGCTTGAAGCTGCTAATAAGAAAAAGGCAAACAGGAGCAGCCTTTTATTTTCCTTGCAAGACCAGCAAGGTCAGGTCAGGTATGTCAGTCACCACAAACCAATCCCTGCCTGCTCCTTACCAGCCTTGGATGGCTGTACTTGGGAGGAACAAGATGGTAGGAGGACGCTGTGGTTTGTGCCAGGCCACTACTGTGCAGAGACCAGCCACGCTCCAGGTGTGTCTTCAACTTCTGCACCGTTGCTCCTGATATTGCCTCATGAGGCCTAAAGCTCTAAAATACAGATTCTTATATATATATATATGTACTTTTTTTTTTTCCTCACAACAGAACTACAGAAGGAACTACAGAAGCTTTGCATCCTATCTATCCTATGTAAAAGACAATTCTTTTTTTTCACACATAGGGTGACTAAACACTTGTTCTGATACCATGGTGGTTCAGTTCCTTATGTGATCTTCAAAGGTGAAAACTAAACTTCCCTCAGCTCTCTAAATTCAATGCCATTCTTCATCCTTTGATACCAGTCCACATAAAACACTTTTAATATGTGGGGAATTAATTTGATCTGATCCCAAAAGCCATTGAATAGAGCATATCAAAAGTTCACGGAGTCTTTGACAGTAATGAAAGGCTTCATGGCTCTCAGTGGATTTCTCTTCCACTTGAAGGCTCCACTTGATTCTATTCACTGTCTAGGTACTCTTGTAGAATGGCACTGAAATCTGCCTTTGCATAGAATAAACAGTGCCTTTATAAGGCAGGATATTTTCTGAGAGGAAACAGAGTGCAGTAATGGTAGACTGTGGAATATCAGATATTGTCTTGAAAACATCTGAAACAGCAATAATGAAAGTTACTAATATAGCTTTGGGGTGGATTGCAGGAAGGGAAGACAGAAAGAAGCTGCTGGTCACAAACTTCAGAGAGAGAGCTAAAATAAGAAAAACTCTGTTTAAACAGCATCTTGTAAAATCATAAATTGAGCTACCTATTGAGGGCAGTTAAATATTAATCTCAGGAGACCATGGGCAGAACCTGACAGACTTCCAATGGCTAAAGCAACATTTTCTCAAATGAAGCAATAAAGCTGGTACATTTCTAGCTTACAAGCCTCAGACAGGAAAAGAGAGGGGAAAAAAGATCCATTTTAGTAATTAGGAACCATATTGGAGCTATGAAATATAAAATAAAAGAAATTTGTGAACTCTGAAGATTTCTTTTAACATCTTTAACTTGCAAGAAACAGGTCTCCGGAGATAAAAGCTCAGACTGTGAAGGCTAATATGTCTAGTTACTCAACAGAATAAAAGGCCAGGTTGGGCTGTTCTTTTGAGGCTAAGGAAACTCGAGAGTGATATGGAAAATACACCAGCAGGAAAAACTTCAGGGCTTTTCTACTTTCTCAATGATTTTTCTCTCTGTTTTCTGAATACACTGGGTGACGCAGGTAGCTTTAAGAACATTGTGGTGAAGGCATATTCTATACATTCCTATAACCTGTGAACACATTATAAAATGTAAGTATTATGGTTCCACTTTTCTGTTTGTTCAATAAAGAATTCTGTATCACTATAGCCACAGTAAAATAAAAACACAGTTTCTGCTTGGATGTTTCTTGAGACATGCTTCAAATTTAGTTAATGTTGTAAATTAAGTAAAAGTGGTAAATTTGGAGAATAAAGGTGAAAAGGAATTGGGATATTGCTGTACTCAGACTGAAAGTGGGGTTCATTTTTTATTTGGAGAGTCTAAAACTACTGACTGTTTTCTAGTGCTAAACCCTGACTTTTGCTGAGCCATAGCTGTTACATATCATATCCCAAAATATATTCAAGCTTACATTTTGAACATGTCTTTATTAATAGTCTTGCATTCCACATAAGCTGCAGAACCTTTATTGCTGCTACAGAGTTATTACTGTAAGTTATAAAGTCATCCACAATGTAGTAATGATAAGATCAAATCAAACTTTGCTTTTTGGACAGGGACATGTTAAAGCTGTTACAGAATCACAGAATGAATGACAGTTGGCTGAGATTGGAAGGGATCTCCAGAGGCCACGTGGTTCAAATCACTGGTTTAGCAGAGTCACCCAGGCACCTTGAACATCTCCAAGGATGGAGACACCACTCTGGGAAGCCTGTGTCTGTGCTCAGCCACAGCTTTGTAGAAAGATGTTTCCAGACAGAACTTCACGTGTTTCAGTTTGTGGCCACTGCCTTGTCTCATTCCTAGGCAATGCTGAAAAGAGCCTGGCTGTCTTCTCTACATCCTGTTTCAGATATTTGCACACACTGATGAGATCTCTCCTGAGCCTTCTCTTCTTCGGGCTAATTAGTCACAGCTCTCTCTCTCAGGCTTTCCACATATGTGAGATGCTCCAGTTCCTTAATCATTTTTGTGGCCCTGAGCAAGAGTCTCCAGTATGTCTATGTTTCTCTTGTAC
The DNA here is from genome assembly GCF_016699485.2 of Gallus gallus. NCBI lineage: Eukaryota > Metazoa > Chordata > Aves > Galliformes > Phasianidae > Gallus > Gallus gallus. The sequence goes on along the minus strand of NC_052532.1, from coordinate 162,576,962 downwards.
TGTTGGGTCCAGCACTCTGGGTGCGGCCTCTCTGGTGCTGAGCAGAGGGGAAGGATTACTTCCCTTTACCTACTGGCAATACTTTGCCAATTTCCCCAGCCTGTCAACATCACTCTGAATGACAGCACGACCCTCTGGTGTATGAACTGATCCTCCCAGTTTTATATCAACAAACTTGTTGAGGGTACACCCTGCACATTGTTTAGATATGTTGAATACGATTGGAGTCAATATTAACTGGTTACTAGCCTACAGAGAGACTCCATACCACTGAACACTGCTTTTTCAGCCTAGCCAGTCAGCCAGTTTTCAATCCACGTTACTGCTTATCCAGTCATATTTCATTAACTTTTCTATGAAGATATCACAGAATCACAAAATTGAAGGGGTTGGAAGAGACTTCAAGAGATCATCAAGTTCAACCTCCCTGCTAATGCAGGTACCCTACAATAGGTCACACAGGTAGGCATCCAGACAGGTCTTAAATATCTCCATAGAAGAAAACTCCACCACCTCAATGCACAACCTGTTCCAGTGCACCATCAACCATACTATAAAGAAGATTTTCTGCATGTAAGTAGGGAAAATTCTATGTACAAATTTTAGACCATTAGTCCTTGTCCTAACTCTACAGACCACCAAGAATACCTAGCTTCATCCGTTTGCCTTCCAACTCCCCTTAGATATTTATAAACTTTTATCAGATCCTCACTCAGCCTTCTTTTCACCAGGCTGAACAGACTCATGCTACCCAGCCTTTCCTCATATGGGAAATGCTCCAGGCTCCATCTTTGTGGACCTCCAATGCACTCCTTCTAGGAGATCCCTGTGTTTTTTTGAAGTGAGGAGCCCAGAACTGGACACAGTATTCTAAATGTGACCTCACCAGGGCAGAATAGAGGAGGAGAATCATCTCCCTCAACCTGCTGAATACACTGTATTTCATTATGGGAAACTGTGTTGACACAATAGCTCATCAATGGAATTCCCTCACAAGAATCTTCTCTGGAGGCCTACAGTGTGATGCTTGACTACTGTTGGCCTCATGACAGAATAAAAACATGATCTCTGTTTCGTTCTCAGCATTCCTTATATATTCATATATAACTTTTATATAATCTTTATGTAATTGTGTTGATCACTTCAACATTATCTTATAATAGATATATCTATTATACTGAAAATATAATAGAAAATGAATCTTATTTCATTGTTGCATGACTTGAAAAGAACGTATTCAACCGGCAAAGACTGACTGTATTAACTCTAAGGAAAGCATCGCTTCTGTACCTTTAAAAATAATTTATTACTGTTTAGAGTTCTGCACGGATTACTCTCTAAATACTGGTAGAGTTAATAGAAAGTTTTGCTAATAAATGTTTTAACAACTTGGGAACATGTAATAACAGATGACTTGAGACTGATGTGAATAAAATTAAACTAGTGAGAAATTTTCTGTAACAGAAAGAAGTACTTTTTGAAGCACTTGCTAATAAACCTGTTTGTCTTACCAGAGGTAGCATCTCTTCTCCAAATTAAAGCTGCTCAAAATAACTGAATTTAATACAGATCTTTACTTGAAATTTATTACACATTGTTATTCCCACTGCATTCATTTTCTGCAAGTTTCATCCAAGGATATTAAGGTTTATATAATGTTCAGTGCTGTGCTAGAGGAGCACTCTTCATGAAAAGCAAGCCCAGATTTCTCCTCCTCCAAATAAATGCTCTCTTTACAGGGCTGCAGAGTCAAACTTCTTTGTTATCACCCTAATGCATAATCTAGCATTTCTTTTATTGCAGTACTGATGGAAAATTATTTGGAAATCACAGAATCACAAAATAATTCTGATAGGATGGATCCTCAGGTCATCTAGTCCACATTCCTGTTCAAAGCAGAGTTAAAGTTTATTCCCCTTGTGTCTTATCCAGCTCAGTTCTAAAAATCTTCAAGGATGGTGTTTCTAGCTGGTCACATTTTCCAGTTCTCAACTAGCCTCATTGTGAGAAATTTTATTCAGCTAGAGTTTTCCTTGCTGCAGTGCATAACTATTGCCTCTGTCCTTGACTGCAAACCTCTGGTAGTCTAGCTCTGTATTCTCTGTAAAAGTCCTTTTAGAAACAGAAAGGATTGGATCTGTGCTTAGCCTTCACTTCTCCAGACTAAAGAAACACAAATCCATGTGGCTCTTTCTGTCACTGAAACAGGCATCTTAGTAACTCTGGACAGGATCCCTCCCAGTTTGTCAGCATTTCTCTTGTACTGCAGAGCTCAAATCTGGACATAGTGCTCCAGACTTCAAAAGGATGCAACACAAGGAAATAATTACATCCATTCTGTTGAAGTGCTGGTTATCCTCTTGCCAGTGCATCCTATACATGGTTGGCACTCATCTCCAGGAGGCTGTGCTGCTGATTTATGTTCACTTAGTTCACCAGGATTACTTATCCTCATTCAGTTCTATTCTGCATATCTGCTGTCTGGCCTCTCAGGCCTAGCCTAAACTACATGTATTTATTCTGTGAAAGATGAAGGACTTTTTAATCTGTCTTCACACAGTTTCTTGAAGTTTCTTTTTCCTCATTTCTCCAACCTGTACTACTAAAGGTACAGCTGAATGGCAGCCCCTCCCTCCACCATATTAACTAGTTTCCCTAGACTAGTGTCATCTGAAAATTTAACAAAGATGCTTTCTATCCCATTGCCCAGTACCTTGATGAAGTTATTAAACACCATTGAGGAGGTGGTGCTAGTGGCTTGGCTCCATAAAAAGCTTCCAGAGGCAAAGTAGAGGATGGTTAACTGCTCATTTCTGAAGCATTCAGATGCAGTAATAATAGATGCCACAGAGAATACCCATGTGGAAAGTAATAATTCAATCGTCAGAATGACATTTGAATAGTGTGCAGCAAATAGAGCCTGAGGCCACACATCAAATACTAAGGATAAAAGAAAAAACTAGCATCTGCTCACTCTTCAAGCATCATCTATCTTTTATGTTGAAAGAGAAAGGAGTTCAGTGAAAAGATAACCAGCGATCATGTGACCATGAAAAATAATCAGTAATCATTTACTTACGTGCATAAGGGGACTGAATCCAGTGTTTCCTAAATTATGCATGCTTATCATTCCAATCTGAAAATTAATATTTTAACAAAGGCATGCATTTATGTATTCAGGATGGATGAAAAGGCAGCAGAAAGCTCTAGTTAAGGGATAGGCATTCCTGCATCTTGGTCAGGACTTGCTACGAATATCCTGCGCTAAAATACTGCTGTGAACAATCTTCATTTTAGTTGATCATTTTTTAAATACCATAGGAGGAAAGGAGGATGAGATTAGGTTAAGATGAGGTAGAAGGGAAAGAGGAATAGCATGGCAGAAGTTAATTAGATTTACTGATTGTCATATTTTGTGGAGAAATTGAGCTATACTCTAATTCAACAATCTACTGCAAAATATTAATAGAAAGACTTTTTCTCTTGAGAGGTATGTATATCGCTGCAGCCATCAGTTGCACAGTAACTTTCTGGCATTTGGACCAAATTTCACATCACATCCATCTTTAATCAGTAGCTCTTACTGAAACTGACACCAAGTATACCTTTGATTGTTGTATGAATGTATAGATGTTGAAATGAGTCGATGATATTCCACTCCAACAGTTCAAATATTTACTTGCACTGTCTGCCAGTTGGGAATAGTGTGAAGAAAGATGCATTTAAGGAACTAAAAAAATTCCACTTCAAGTGCTGTTAGTGTGATAGTGCATGCAAAAGTGTATACGCAAGCACTGAGCTGAACCTGGAAGGAATAGAATTTATTATTGCTTGTTATTTTACTACAGTTAATTATCATTTCATTTATCAGCTTCAAATCCTGACTGAAACGCAACAACAGATCATACAGTATAGGTGTAAATAAAAATACAGTCTTTCAATGATAGATCTCTTTTTATGATTTTCTTCTAGCTGGATGATACTTAATAGTTATTAAAGAACCTAATGTGATAAGGGCAGTTCAGAAATCTGGAAATGTGTTCAGATGCTGAAACATACATGGCTACTCTCAGTGGAGTGAAAATATAGTTTATACTACTTACGGTTTCTTCTTAAAAGAGAAAATCTACTAACTTGCTTGAAAAAAATAGGACCTGCAATGCTCCTACTTGTTTTCTTTTCAAGCAGATTAGAGGCTTTTCTCTTTTACAAGAGAATATGAAGGGCACAATAAAAAATGTGAAAAGGAAATTTGTTCAATTTGAAAGGTGCTGAAGCAATTAGTTGGAATGTCACAGTTATAATGAGGCAATCATGTATTAACAACTATTGCTTTATTAATGATCTGCAGAAGACTTGTATTTGCAACTAACTCAACTGGACCTTTTACTCCTGAAATTTTGCATATATTCCTGTCTCTTTTTAAAAAGTGCTGTATCTTGCTAGGAAATTTAATTTTCACCTGACTAGTGCAAAAAAATTAATATGTTAATGACAAATGTATTAATAAAATCACAGAATCATAGAATATCCTGAGTTGGAAGGGACCCACAAAGGTCATCAAGTCCAACCCCTGGCTTGACAAAAAAACATCCAAACAAAAACAGTCCTTCTCCTGTGGGAGCTCAGGGCCACGCCCATTGCCCTGGGCAATCTGTTCCACACCCACCGCCCTCCAGTGCAAACCCTTTCCCTAACTCCCATCTCACCCTTCCCCGGCACAGCTCCATGACATTCCCTTGGGCCCTGTCACTGTCACCAGAGAGCAGATCTTTTAAGGATACTGCTTGAATGATTGCACTGATTTCTTGTACTGTGCAATCATCAATGTGGAGTACTTTAATTCTGTTCTCTCTCATATGAGAAGCTGAGCATTTCTATTTAGTGGACATTTTAATTGCTTCAAGATTGTGCCAAAGTTATAAATAGATTTTTCCAGTTATCACATCTATTTAGATATATTTTTTTTTTTTACTATTATTTTGCATTACCAGAAGAATCTTAAAGACAAATAATGTGTTTTAAACAACTGGATATCATACTTTCTCATAGCAGGATTTTTAATATTTTTTCTAAGACAAATCTTTTACTGATGACTTAATACTAGAGAGATGCTCAGTGTTGACACTGGGGGACATTTTGACCATTTAGAAGTAAATGTCATATTTTGAATTTATATCCCGAATGAGTGGGAGATTTGTTTTTTAAAGTTAAAAAAAAAAAAAAAAATGAAATGCCAATAATCTTATTGCTATGCAATCAGCTTCAGTATATTACAGAACTTCTTGCCTATCTTTTAGGGGATTGACTTGGGTGCCTCTGCTCTGTTAAGAGATACTGTAATGTGCCATTTCTTGATCCACTGAAAATTGCCACTGAGTAGCAGAAGCTCTGGACAATAACAGACAAATCGTCTCTTCCCCAAGTGCCTCAAAAAAATAGAAATGAATTCTAAAGTTTTAATTTTACAGGTGATTTAAAAGTATTCCTTTTAAAGCCTCTCAGTAAAGTTTACTTTTACAATGCTGCTGTGAGGTGGGACTGCCAAATAATTGCCTGTAATTTACAAAAATCCTTGGCTTTGATCCCAGAGATGTATAATGCCAAAGACCAAGCAAGATGAGAACAAAAGGGGTTTCACATATGATGAACAAGTAAAATGTATAGAATATAACATAAAAACATTTTCCAAAATTACTGTGAAACAAGTTTATACATTTCAATTTTTAATTAAGCATATTATGTTTCACACAAGTGGTATCATGTCAAGTAGGCAAAGGAATTATGCGAGCTCCAGTGATTAAACACAGAGATGTTCAACCTTGTCACAGTCTTGCATTTGTCTCTGGGGCTGTCACTATAGGAGGTACCAGCTACTGAGACATGTCAGAATCCATTAAATCTGATCTACTGCTTAATGCCCTGGATATGAAGACAGGATAGGGAATCTGTCAATACATGAGGAGCAGGTAAACAAAACTGTGCATATAAGGGACTCCCTGCTGATGTTTGGACAAGTTTTCAGCACCACTTTCTGAAGATCTTTTTTTAAATAAAAAGCAGTGGAGAATTTTAGAAAGAGTAGTTCATAATCATAGGGGAGCTATAGGTATAATTTCTCTCCGAGTTACAAATACGAGATATCTGTTGCCTCAAATAAGCAAACATTGGTCTTCTGATGACCAGAAGGATATAAATATTTTATCTAATTGAGAAGGTTCTAACAGTCCAGACCATGAGGGTTATGGATAAAAATATATTTCCTAGTGAGGGCACTGAGATGAAACTAGAAGCTGACAGACTGCAAGGGGCCAACATTACATCAGACTGGCATTCACTGCTGCTGTATGTAAACAAAAGAGAGGAAAAAAGACTTTTTCCTGTAAATTCATGGTGTTGATTATTCACACCAGTGCACAAAAAGAATTTGAGTCATTGCTTTCTGCTTTTCACTTGATTCACATCCATTCAAATGTGTGTGGGCAGAAAATGCACTGCAACTTACACAACAGCAAAGCACAGAGCTCACAGGCCTTGCCATTCATGCCCAGCCACTCCAACAGTTCCCCCAACCCTGTCCACTACTCAGGACCCCATTTCAGCCCCAAGGGTCACTATGCCCTGTGTAGCCACAACCCTGCCCTGCCTGGCCACAGGCCATATTAAGGTAGGTCAACTGGTAGGTCAAGGTTGCAGCCCCTCCCCATCCTCGGGGAGGTGCCTAATGAGCAGGGCTGGGGTGGCCCAGGTGCCCCAAGCTGCCCCATCCTGGGGTAGACCTGACTTTCAGGTTCTGCTCTGACAGACCCCTTTTTAAATTCTCTGTTGCTCTTAGCAAGCCACCAACCTGCACTGTACATGAGGGTTTGGAGAACTTGAGATGTCAGGATCTGACTTTCTGAATTTGCTATGATTTGGTCAGTCTTGAGTTTAAGTAATCTAGCATCTGTTTCTATAGCACTTACAGCGAGTTTTTCCAGTCTAACAAGACTTCACTAGTAAAATTACTGAAGTGAAGCCTTCCTGATTCACAGTTTGTCTTTTGACTGAGAAAAAACTTACACAAAACCATTATTTGGTGAAAACAAGGAAATGCATTTAAAATTGTTTACTTATACCCTAGTGCAATAACAAGGGGACATACTGTAGATTTGAACTAGAGTGACTCCTTCATTACACAGAATATTTGCGTAGTGATTGAAGTATGAAAACAATTGTGCATTCTTTATTTTTTATTGATTTTGTTTATTTTTAATCATCTTGACATAAAAATACTAATTTCAGGACCATTATACCTTTTCTGATACTTACAGGACTAATAAATTTGCCTTACTTCCTGACTTCTAAAATATGCACACAAATATACGAGAATATTGAGAACCCATAAAATCTGTTCCTCCAGGTTATGTTTTTATGGGCTTGAGATACAAAAGTTTTATGTAGGTCTGCAAAGAATCTGCTAGGTCATAAATCAAGAGTTTTCCTCTTGTAAACATGCACATACATGAGTTTATAAGTTTTACAAATGCCATATCAGAGATTGGGATTTAAATCTCATTGATTCTATGGAATGGTTGTTCAAAATCTCATTTCTGGAAAGTTTAGAAAACCTTGCCTAGCTCACATCTTAATTATTTTTACACATTTGGTTAATTTTGTACCAATCTGATCCTTTTGTTTTCATAGTTTTTCCTTCTCATTTTAGTAATTCAGTTTTAGAAACAGACAACATCCCCTCACAGGATTTGCAATTTGTCCTTAACAAACTAAATCTAAACTGGCTGCAGCTTTTCATGATTAAAAATAACCAAAATACCTTGTTGTATTCTGGATAATTTACAGGCCATAAGAAAATATAAATCACTGGTTAAGTGTATTTTGTGTTGGTAATAAATTACTTTGCCCTTTTAGCGGAATCAGGAAGTACTCCACTCTTTTGGTGGAATCATAATCTTTCACTCAAGGTTTATTGCAGCGTGGATGCTAACTTCAAAGAGATCAGTGCTTCAGTTAATCTTTTCAGCTGAGTTAAAAGTCATGAGCATATCTCGACATGTGAGAAAAACAAATCCCTTTTATTATAACAAAATGTTAAAGCTCTACAACTATACTATAGTTACTGCAGAATCAGGAAATAAGGCAATGCTTAGAAAAATAAAATAAAAATAAAGTAAAACAAATAATATAAAATAAAGTAAAACAAAGAAGTGACTGACTAGAGAATATTTCTCCCTTGATAAAAGTGCTAGCAGAGTTATATTTATAAATTTCCCTTCCACTGCCTCTAGCAGGAGAGTCTGTCTGGTTTTAATGGTAGTTGTTTCTTTAGACAATATATACAACCTCTAAACATGCAGTTTGGACTAAGAAAGACTATGTAAGGCTAAAGCTGTGACTTAGGTATTAGTGGCTTGTAGTGTTTAAGCCTGAATCAAAGGTGATTCATCACGTTCACTTATCACTCAAAAAAGCATCAGGTGATGGACTGCGAGTAAAGTGTCCCCAGAGCAGTCTGGGACCATGTCTTTCAGGGATTTGTTATCAGAATTGTGTATATTTAATAGTGTTTGTGGGGCCTTCATGAACCTGTATTTTTACAAGAGTAGAGCAATTGTGTATTATACCCCAAACTTATACTCCACTGCAATTTCAAATGCTATTTATAGAAATAAAAAGAAATATAGAAGACATTTATGGAATAACATGACAGCAGAACATTTATCCCAATATGTTCATTTTAGTACCATCTTGTGAACAATTGACTTAATTTTGCAGTTACGTGTGGCATATGTATGATTTGTTAGTGCTGTGTTATCCTCTCTAAAAAAAGAGAACAGAGAGATTATAGTTGTCATAAATGAAACTGCCCAGTATTTTTTGAGTGGGAAATTTTATTTGATGGAAAAAATTATTTGGAGGTAATAATTTAAAAAATGCAGTGATACATGTATTAGTTTCAACAGTGTTGGAATTTATGATCAAAATAGGAGTGATCTTAATCAGCCAGAACAGCTGGTAGGCCTGCGATCTGTGGTGTGAGGTGGGAGATCAATATGAACATGTTGTTCTGCCAGATTCAGAAGGATTTAACCTGAAGACTTTCCATTCTTAGATGAGTTACCAGATTGTCACACATTTCAACTAGAGTAGATATGTCAATCCTTTTGGAATTATTCCACTTCAAATAAATAATTTATGGAGGGACAGTGACTAGTTTCAACATTGCTTTTGGGTACAGGAGATGAAAGATCAGATAAGCAGGTCAAAGGAGGTACTCCTGCCCTTCTAGTCTGTGCTGGTGACACCTCACCTGGTGTACTGTGTCCACGTGTGGAGTCCTCAGTACAGGAGAGTCATAGAATCACTTGAATGGCTTAGTTTGGAGGGCACCTTAAAGATAACCTAGTTACAACCTCCATGCCATAGGCAGGGTTGCAAGCTACTTGATCAGTCTGCCCAGGATCCTATCCAACCTGACCTTGAATGCCTCCAGAGACAGGGCATCTCCCTGGGCAACCTGTTCCAGTGCTTCACAATCCCCTGAGTAAAAAATTTCCATCTAACATCTAATTTAAATCTCCCCTCTTTTAGTTTGAAGTCATTCCTCCTTGTCCTATCACTATCAAACTATGTAAAAAGTGAGTCCCTCTCCTGTTTGTAACCTCTCTTCAGGCAGTAGAAGGCCTCAAAGAGGTCTCCCCAGAGCCTTCTCTTCTCCAAGAGAAATAATCCCAGCTCCCTCAACCTTTCTTCATAGGAGAGGTGCTCCAGATCTTTCATCATCTTCATGGACCTCCTCTGGACCTGCTCCAATAGCTCCACACTCTCCCTGTATTGGGAGCCCCAGGCCTGGACACAGTACTCCACACAAGGGCAGAGTGAGGGGGACCATAACCTTCCTTTTCCTGCTGGCCACCCTTCTTTTGATTCAGCTGAGGATACTGTTGGCCTTCTGAGCTGCAAGTGCGCACTGCTGGTTCATGTTCAGCTTTTCATCCATCAGGACCTCCAAGTCCTTCTCCACAGGGTTGCTCTCAATGTGTTCTTCTCCCAGTCTGTACTCATATCTGGGATTTCCCCTACCCAAGTGCAACATCTTGAACTTGGCCTTGCGTTGGAGTGTATCCTGGAGAGGGCCACAAAAAAGATCCAAGTGATGGAACAGCTCCCCTGTGAAGAGAAAATGAAAGAGCTGGGTCTGTTCAGCCTGGAGAAGAGAAAGCTCCAGAGAGACCTGGTCGCAGCCTTTCAGTTTCTAACGGGAATGTAAGAAAGAAGAGGACAGACTCATTAGCAGAGACTGATGTGATAAGACAAAGGGAAATGGTTTCAAAGTAGAAGAGGGGGAGATTTACATTGGATACGAGGAAGAAGGTTTTTACAATAAGCATGATGAAGCCCTGGAACAGGTTGCCCATAGACGTGATGTATGCTCTGTCCCTGGAGACACTGAAGTTCAGGATGGATCAGACTCTAAGCAACCTAATCTAGCCATAGATGTCCCTGTTCAATGCAGGGAAGCTGGACTCTAGATGACCTTGAATTGTCCCTTCTGGCTCAAATGATTCTGTGATTCTAAGATAACTGTTCTAGAGGATACCTGTTAATACACCAAGTAAGTAGGTGCAACAAGAGAGACAAGTACACTTCGAGTTCCTCAACTGCTTAATACCCTACTGGGTTAGATGTTCCTATGGGATGTCAGAGACTGAATTGTTCGACTGGATGACATTGAATAAGCATTGGAATTTTAACCTCTGAGAGTTATGTAAGGTCTGCGTGAGGAATCCACAGCACTCTACATTTTGCAGATCCTCACTCCAGCATTTCAACATATGCCACAAATCCATAGCAGGGCGTGGATGGACTACATATCAATAGCAAGGGGTACTGAGGGAGAAGTCCTCAGTGATTTCAGTGACCATCATTTTCTAGTATGAAGTGATGTTCGGATGCTTAAGCACTTCACTTTCTCTAGTGCTACACCAATTGTAACTGACAGCTCTCAAGGCTGATTTGTAGTGATGAAGGAATAACTGCAGCATCCTTGCAAGAATTCACATCTTATCATTCAATCCTTCAGACATGTGAATGCTTTCTAATATCCATAAGTTGTCCAATATTGTCAAATTAACTGCCCGTCTAAAACTACTAGATACAGCTTCTGCAAACAGCTTAAGGATTCTCATGGATTAAAAGATGCAACACAAAACCAATTTTCATTCTATTCCATATTAAAAGGGATGTAGGCTGTTAGTAACAAGAATAGTGCAATCTTATCATTTAGATTTTTCAAAGATTGGTACCTTTTATTTTTCTTTATAATAATCCCAAAGTGCCCAGAAAGATTTACACTTCTAACAGAGAGGAAAAAAATACACACACGGAAAACCATTTAATATGAACCATCTCTATTTTCTTCTTTCTGCTTTCATCCGACTACATTTATTGTTGTTTTTCTTGTCAGTGGATAGACATAAATGCTCTTGCAGGAACAATTGGAAAACAGGAACATATATTTATGTAAACAGGTATTGATTTAACTTAAAAAAAAAAAAAAGAAAAAAAAAAGAAAAAGAAAATGAAGGAAAGAAGCTAAAGCTCTCAACGCTGTGCTGCAAATCATTATGACCAGGGCTGTCTATATACAAAGAATATATGGGTGAGTTCAACTGATATTGCTTGGGTCTACTATGAGGTTCCAGAGTTAAAAATTAAAATTTCTACTTGTGATATTATATATTTCTATATGTGATTTAAATCTCTGTACAATGTTAGATCCTTGTGCTGTGGTGGGTTTTGTGGGTTGTTTTTTTGTTGTTGTTGTTGTTTTTTCTCCCCTGGTCTCACAGCAATAATGGCTGTTTTATTTGTTTATTCAGCTCTGTGCTCTACTGTTGACAGTTCCACATTTGGGAACATTGAAAAAGAGGTCACATGACCTTTCCAAACACTGCAAAACTCTGTTCTTCTCAAGATGACCTGAAATGTTCTAATTATTGGTTATTCCCTCTAGTTGGTGATGCAGCCAACAGGCACATAAAGTTCAGTGAACCCACAAGTGTACAGCTGTTATCTTTGACTTGTGGCCAAAATAAAAATTGGATCAGAATTTATCCAGACGAGTATAAAGTCTCTTGTTTAAAGCAGTTATTTTCTAAGCCAAATAATCAGGTTAAAAATAAGGAGGAGTGAATCCTTTTTCTAGAAACTTTGATTCCAAGCAGGATCAACATTTCAGAGATGAGCTGTTAACATGGATTATGCACATGACTGCACAAATCTTGCAATGAATGTCCAAGCCTCAAGTCTATTGTTATGTGTGCAGTTTTACCTTGTAATCCAATTGTTCCAATTTCATTTTTTTTAATATGTCATCTTTTCTTAAAGACTTGAAAATAAATTGATTTTATTTGGTTCCTGCATAATGAAAGTAAAGTTTGAAAGATGTCAGAGATAGGTAGGCTAGTACAATCTTCAACACACGCCACAAAAATCTGCTCTGATGTGCCAGTTTGCCAGTTTCGAATAGCCAGACTTGAGAAAGGAATAATTACCTATTATTTCTGTTAGTGTTTCCTAGGAAATTTCTGTAATTAACTGATCTTAGCCTGCTTATACGAGGTCAAAAATGCGTAACAGAAATAAAAAACATGAGAGAAATTGTACCTCTCATTTGTATTGCTTATCAAGACTCTGCTGCCTGATCTGTTCTTCAGATCAATTTTTTACTGCCCAAGACTGTGGTGAAAGGACACAATGTAATCAGGAATAGTTTCACAGTGTTTGTCATAGCTGTGCTTGCCTGTGTTGTACAGCAAGTGGATATAAAAAACCTGATTCCTGAGTGTATGTATGTCACATTCATTGGTAAGCCAAAGGTCTTTCCACTACAGTGAATGCACATCAACTCATCCAAATGGATATTTGATTTCTGTTGAACTGTATCATGAGGTGCAAATCAGCTTCTTCTTTCCAGGTAGTATAGTCTGTTTGACTGATAACAAGGCTTAATTAATGTGCATCTGGAAAGCTCTTTACTTTCTCTTTAGTTTGATATGATGCACATTTGTATGGGGAACAGTATAGGTCTTACTAGCAGATGTAATCCCATCCAGAATTCTTCCTGTACTATATTCAATAATGACAGAAATGCAGCAGGTCACTGAGATAAGATTTTTTTTTTTTTCATTAGAAAGTACCTTGTTACACTGGGTGGCAAAAACAATTGTAACTACAACTTTTTACAATAAATTCTAAAATAGGTCACATTTAAGGTAATCATCTTAGTAATCTATGAAAAAGGACAGCTTTCAAAAGCCTGTTGAATAAATTAATGGATTTTCAAAACCTTACAGTCATTCTGGTGTCCTTATATGATGGAATGACAGTTAAGAAAGCAAATGACACCATCTATCTGGACTTCCGCAATGCCTTTGATGTGATTCCACATTACATTCTTATCTCCGAGTTGGAGAGAGAAAGAATTGGTCGCAGCCAGAGGGTTGTGGCCAACAGTTCTATGTCCATGTGGAGGCTGATGACAAGTGTTGTCCCACCAGGGTTTATCTTGGAACTGGTGCTCTTTACATCTTTATCAACAACCTACACAGTGGGATTGAGTGAACACTCAGCTTTAGTCTAGTTTAATTGGTTTTAAATGAGCATTGCTTTATTGTGGGTGGGAAATAGGATTTTTTAATCAACTACCACAAAAGAGGAATTTCTGTCATAAGATTCAGCCAAAGTTATACAAAATGAAAAGGAGTTATTTCAAGGTAATTCTTGATAGATCCAGTGATGCTAATCAGTGGTTGGACCACTCTGTGTGTAAAGGCAGTATTGCAGCTGAAAGTTTCTGCATAGGAGACCATCAAAACATTTCAGTGTAATTATTGTGCATGTCAGTGAGAAAGTGCTAGCAAAATTCATCCTCTCTTAAACTGTCTGTTTCCTGTCCTTAAGCAACCAGTATCTCCTTAGCCAGGAAATGGATTTTCTCTCATCTTTTTCCTGTGGTTGGAATAATCATTTATTTAAATGTATTAAGCAATCTTTCTACCTCATTATGTTCTTCCTAAGATGCCTCCCCACTCTGCAACCCAGGCATTTAACAAATAAATTGCTGGATAAAGTAATATACAAGCAATCATCTCCAAGCTTTAGGAAACAAAGTGGTCAAGGTTCTTCTCAATATCCCAAATATTAAATGCCTGCTCAGTTTCTTTCCTCTATTTTGTTGTTGTTATTTGCTTTGTACTTCCTCTTTAAACTTTATCTATCTGACGGTTTATATCTGCCATTTAGAGTACATTTTTTCTAGAAGAAAAAAGAATTGGAAAGCTATTACCAGGAGGTAAACAAGATGGATTAACCTGTATCTGATAAAGTAATCAGATTTCAAGATATAAAGAAAAAAAGAAAAAATAAAAAAAAGGAATCATTGTGGAAAGTTATGAAAGACACACTACACAGAAGGAGGAAAAAATATCACAGCAGATTACGCATATTTAAATACATTTGCAACAAATCATTTCTCCTTTTTAAAGTATGAATTGAAAGTTAAAAGAATACCAATAAACTAATTATTTTAAGATTGATTAAGAAAAAGATTATTTTACCATGGACTGTTTGGTTTTTTAATCATCAGAGTTTCCTAATGTTTCTTTATCCTCAGATCTTTCTGTGCCTTTCTGGAACATTTGCTTTCTTCAGCAGGAGTGAGACAGAGTCAAGTATTTGGGTTGGGGATGGAAGGAATTTCTTGCCACTTGATCAGAAGAGGGGAGGATATCCAGATGGAGAAGTTTGATCTGTCACCCAGAAGCCGTGCTTGTTCGTGACATGAATGAGGGTTTGACAACCACAGAGAATATCAGATTGTGGCTCAGGTGGGTGTGTAGCAGAGTCCCACCTGTTGAGCCATTCAAGCAACCAAGCAACTTGAATCTTCCTGGATCCCACAGAGCTGATGAGATTTGTTATGTTTTGAGAGCACAGAGGGAAGGAGATATCCATCAGGCAGATTAACTGATAGCTTAAACATTAGCTTGAAGGAAAGTTGGAGATGAAACATAAATAAAAAGAGACAAAGACAGCATGGTCTTAAGAATTTGATGTGACATGTTGGAGAGTCATAGAGGAAAAATAGATGTCAGAAATGTGTATCATCAGTGAGAAAGTGTATCTGTTGAGAGGTTGTCCACTCTGGCAGAAGGTAGTATTTTGGATATGTAAGAAAGACTAACATGCTAAGCAAAGCACTGGGTGAGGGCTATGAGACTGGGAGGTGTGAGTAATTAAAAAGGTAGTTCAGGCAGTGGGCAAGGAGAGGTCAGGCTGAGAATGGCTGCAGAGAGACAGATGCAGTGATGTTGAATAAGAGAGGAAAAGAGAAAAGGCAGAAAGCAGGCACAAATATTGATGGAGAACAATGAGGGGATGCTTTTGAGAGTAAAAATGATATAGAACTGTTAAAGTTGGGAAAAATTGAGTGAGGTAGTAGTTGGAAGATAACTGAGTGAAGAACAAGTTACAGAATAGTTTAATTCAGGTGTCTAATGATTTGCAAGACAAATAATGGTGCTGAGTGGGATGGGTGCTTGTACTATATGAGCTCATCAGGGGTGGACTTGATGCTGCTGTGTCACACGGTCACTAAGTGTCTCAGTGCCAGCACAGTTAGCCCTCGGAATTTCAGAAAAGGAGATTCATTAATAAGAGCCAAACAGGCAGATTGTGTCTGCTTCTCTTTTATTTTTTGTGCAGCACCAACCTTAGCTAAAAAGGTTTAAAAGAGCATTTGCTGCAGTCTGAGAAGTGATTTTAAACATTTAGTGTCCTAGATTTGTCGTTGTCCTCAGCAACAGTGCAGAGCATCACGAAGGTTCTTGATAACACACTGTAAAATGCGGAGCAGTAAAACTACACCTACAAAAGGGTGCAAAGTTTTTTATTAAAAAAAAAAAAAAAGCATTATAAGCAGATTGAGGGTCTCTTTTACTTTAAACCATAGCAACAAAAAGATTGTTGCCTATACGGTGCAGTTGTCTTCTCATCAGTTGAATGGTAGTCTTATTTACAATACCTACAGATAAATTATTTGGGATTTTAAAGAAAAAAAAAATCTCCATAAAGGCATTAAGGAGAATATCTATCACCATTTGTCATCTGAGCGGAGGGACAAGGTCTACTGTACTTGTGACATGAACACTAAAAGATCGTGTTAGATTTATGAAAGTCTGTACTGACAAATTAGACTCTTCTATCTCCTGTCCTGCAGAGCCCCCTATCTATGGGTTTGTTTTGTGCAACTTGATTAATTTCAGTATGTCTTGCGAAGTCCTTTGATTTCTCCACATATTGTGATATACTCCTCTCTAGAAAGTATCATTTTGTCTTCCATATACAACAGCTCACAAGTTTTCTTTATTTTGCTATTAAATAAAAGGATTTCTTTGAACATTTTAGAATGCTGCCATTTGAAAGTGGATACATCCACCATGTCAGGGGATGGAACATAAAATATATAGAAACATCATGTGCTTTTGAATAGTTAGGTGCTAGCATGAACTTAAGGCAATTATTGTTCTCTGTTACGGTTCAGTAAGACAAGAATAATTTTTAATGAAGCTGGGAATCGATACTGTTATTCTTGAGATAGAGTCTATTTTTTCTAAATGTGACTGCTCCTAGTTTTTAGCAAATCAGTTGCCAGCAAATGTTATACAAATTTGTTCCAGGAAAAGTACCAGAAAAGAACTTCAGGGGCTATATGCTCTGTCTGAAATGACAAAGTGATATTTTCACATTCCTATCTACATTTTGAAGTGAGGGCAAAGAGGGGGACTTGTACATGATAAATTACAGATATAGTGAGTGATCTCAGTGGTTTTACCTCCTTTTGTGTTTCAGTTTTAATACTGTATCTACACTGCAGTCAAAAAATGCCATTCAACTCCTGTACACTGTCAGCTCTGCTTCGACAGAATATAGCAAAAACAGCCCAGAACAAACCTGTGTAGACTATAGTACATACCTAGGACATATAAGCATTCTGAATTTCCATCCGACCTCACTCCACAGCTAGTTGATCTGAGCTTAACTAGTGTTAAAGCAGTCTCTGATATACCAGTATGAGCCAATCATAATTTTGTAGTTCCAAGTATAATGACAAGGACACAGTTATTCTTGGCCATGCTTCATTTCAGAGGGTCTGTATAAGAACAGTGCTGTTCTTTAACTCAGCTCTGTGCTAGTATCCCTCAATATCACCACCACTGGTTGCATTTTGTTATTAAGTCAACTCTATCAGTATACATTAGAAGTTCTTCAGTTTAGGCATCTATAAATGAATGGAAATCTTAACCACCTCATGTTTGCCAAAAGATGGATATGTCTCCTAAGGCAGTATCTGACTTTTAGGTGCCAAAAGAATATGTAGAAGGTCCAATGTTCTGCTTATGATAGCAGCAAAAGAGAATGCTTTCTAGAAGAACACAGGTAATTTACTTCTTTCTATAATCCTTCTCCTTTCATTCCCCTGGCATCTGAAGCATTTGTACGAGTTGTTAAAGAGTGTGTACTACTATTAATTTATCTAACTTGTTTTAAAATCTGTTTATACTGTCAACTATACTGTCTTCTACTTTCACAGAAAAATATCTAATGACTAAAAAGATACTGACTTTTATACAGTGTAAACTTAACCCCTACAGTTCAGCCCGGTTTTACTATGTGGGAATTAACAGTCCTTCATGAAATGTGTCTAGCACCTTCATTAATTTGCGGATCTTGATCCTATCCCCTCTACTGCTTAAACTGAAGATACTCATTTTCTCCTCACAAGGCAGCTGCTCCTCACCTGAGATGATTCCAGTTGCTCTTTTTTGTACTATCACAAACTCCACTACACCATCCTTTGAGATGCAGAGAACAGAATGATAAATACAACACGATGTGTACATAGCAGAGCAGTCAAGTGATGTCCTTTCTGTCTTGTCCACAGTACCAATCCCGGTGATGCCCAAGATTTTGTGGATTTCTTTCCCTGCCACTGCACACTAAGCCAGTGATTCAGAGAACTGTCAACTCTCTTACTTTAAAATCTGCTTCAGTACTCTTAGTAGCAGTTCTGAAGTCAGCACCATGAGAACAGCTTTTAGATTATTTTTTCCCAGATGTATTACTTCCTCTCTGTGTACAATGAAACTCACCTGCAAAATTTTTGCTTTGCTTTTTCGGACTAGGAAATGTCCCTGTTTAATCATGTATGCAGGTTACTGTTGAAAACACTGATAAAACTCGTTCACATGTTGATCTCCAGGAGACTCCTCTGATTCTTCCTAATTTAGAAAAGTGACCGTTGATCTGTCCACACAGCTACCTTTCTTTGAGCAACTTTCAGTTTATAAAAGAGTCTTCTTTTCAAGTGGCAACTTAGTTTTTTTAATAACCTTTGGCACAGAATCGTATCAAAAACAACAAACAAACAAATACATTAAATACATTATATACACAGATTCCTTCTATCCAGGTACCTCCTATCACTCTTTTTGTGGTTATTGAGGCAAGATTTCACTTTACAGAAACTGCGTCAACTCTTTTCCTAGCAGTCCATCCTCACGCAGCCTCTCACTGATCATCTTATAAACACTAGCATTTTACTATCAATAGAAGCCATAATCACTAATTTGTAGCTCCCAGGATCCACTCTAATACCACTTCATAGATGGGAAGGTTATATTGTTCACCTACCTGTATGGTAACAGGTTGGATGTTTGTAAAAAGAGGTTTCACAACTTGATGAGCTGCTCTACAATTTTACATTAGAACAAATTAAGTACACACTGGTGGAGGGTCAGTTAAGTATTTTGGTACCTGGCTAGATATCCAGCTTGGAATACATAGTGTGTTTCTCCAGGAGCATATATCATTCACATCCTGCATACCATAGAGTCCCTGTGTAAAGCTGATATTGCCTTTGGCAACTACAGAATGTCTCTGACTCTCAGCTTCCAGGAGAATGGAAGATGCTAATAATCCTGCTGCTCTTCACCTTGTACTTGCTGTTTCACTCAGTATGTCAGTACTTGAAAAGTGCCAGGCATATGCTGGTTGCTGCTTGTCACTCTTGCTGTCTTAGAGTCTTGAGACACATTAGATATGTGACATATGCTGAGTGAACAGTTAATGTTTGAAAAGGATTTCCATTGCTTAACATCAACTTTGTGAGTGTTAGCCCTCCAGCTTCTCATACCTAATTCTGTTTGTGTCCCCTGACTAGTTCACTCTGTACTCTTATGAGTCTGCACAGTATGTGGAATTTGCAACATGAATTCAGTGAATTTAATCAGTTCCTTATCAAACCTTACTTTGAGGTCTGGTTTGTGAGCATGAATTGGTAAATCCAAAATATTTCTATCTATATTTCTACTACTGTGCGCTCTTTTGTCTTTCATCTGTTTCTTTTTCTCTTAGCATTTATTTTTTTCCCTAATTATATTTAACTATTTTGTCCTTATTTCCCTCCTTCTCTGTATTTAAGTAATCAGCTTTAATATATTTATTAACTCTTTCTTTTTTTATTCCTTTCTCCTCTCTGTCTTTTTCACTTTCCATTCTCCAACTCATTTATTCTGTCCCTCACTCTATAGAGTCTGGCATGCTAACGCTTCCAGAACCAAATGAATTAATGACTCCCTTGAGTCAGAGGGACAACCACTTCAGCTTTACATAATCAGGGAGAGATGGGTTGGAACTACCTGTTCACTATGATACACTCCAATTTGTTGTTAATAGGTCAAAATCCCAGAAATCATCTCATCTGGTGTTCTAAGCTAAGCTTCATTTGGACTGGATAGTTGTAGGAAGTTTATACCAGTGAAAAATGTGGCTCTTTAATATGCTTTAGTGAACGTCAGTTGTTCTGCATGCTATACCTCTCACCCATTCAAGCAAATAAGAAATCTAAATAATTACATAATCGTTTTGTCACAATGGAAACGTTTCTACAGAAACCATATAGACCATTTCAGACCTAAGAATAGTCTTAAGCAAGCCTGAATAAAGATCAGTGTACATTTTTCTAGTATGAATATAGTTATAGTTGAACACAGAGTAATTTCATTACTCTGTAAATTATAAGAACTCAGCTTTTTTATTTCATCAGACAGAACTTTGAAACAAATGTTGTGAACAAAACAAAGAGAAGTAGTAGCAAGGACATCCCAGCTGTCTGCTATCTTTTATCCAAGAAGACCAAAGATGCCTGTTTTTCTGATCTTACTATTTTTTTCAGGTAGATTAGCAGTTGAAGTGAAGGAGGTGTGGATTTTTTTTTCAAGATTCTCTTTTGCATAGAATATCATAATGGTTTGATAATCAGAGTTATGCATGACATATTTTAAGAGGATGATGTCATATTTCATAAGCCTCAAACAGAGATGATACAATCATTTCACAGTGGGAGCCATATGATGTAACTGCCAGCAATACCACATGGATCAGTGGCTCAGCAGTCTTCATTCAGTTCCTATTTCCTATAGAGCTAATATGTCTCTTTTTCCCAGCTGAATACATCACAGTGTTTTCTTAATTTTTATTTATTTATTTATTATTATTCAGGTGCTTTATTTCAAATTTGTTTTTTGTTTGTTTGTTTGTTTGTCTGTTTGTTTTAAATAGAATCACAATGCTTTTTATTTTCTTGTGTTTCTACCCACATTTCCCATTTTATAGCCTAATACTGTGTTATAAAAGTGATAAGTATAATGGTATCTTTTTCTCCATTTTCCCAGTTGTTAGACATTCAGGCTTTTCCTCGTCTGCGTTCTTTCTACTGAACCATCTGGCAGGTAAAGCATGGAAATCTACTTTGAAGAGTGAAGTTCTAGATCTTGGTATTGTCTGTATGCTAAGAGAGAAACCTGGATACATAACCAATGCACTTATAGCCACCTGACATTTCCTGTAACATCACCTAACTCTGTGTTGCATTTTCACAATCAGAAAGACTGCATTGTCTCAGTCTTCTCATGTATATAATTTTGCTAAGGATAAAATTCCAGATCAGTGGGATCTGAACATTTAAGAAATGTGAAAATCCAGTTCAGAAATGGAAAAGTGCTCTATCTGGAATGCCAAAGACACTCCTGGCAAATGGTTTATTCATATATGATTCCAAATTATTCTGTTAGCAAACAAGAAATATCATCTAGTCTTTGTGAAGACAAACTATTGAAAATGTTAGTCTGTCTTAGCTCTATCTTGATATCAAGAGAGTTTTGAAAAGTGAAGAGAGGATAAAACTTAGCTGTGAAAGAAATACACTGTCTTTGCTTTGAAAAAATGTTTCCAAAACACAGACCAAAAATGTAGAACAATACTTGTAAGGTTCTCAGACATGGCATTTATTTCACTACTTTTGTACTCAGGTTTCTTTTCTACTGACACCAGCTCGTGAATTAAAATAACTACAATGATAATCATAATAATAATAATAATAATAGGTAAAATTGTATGACTTTTTATCCAGATATTTTAATATTTAAATATATTTATTAACTCCCAGAATTTTACTATAAAGTTGGCAGTACAGACTTACTGTCTGACATATGAAGGTAAATAGAGAAAAATTAAACATGGAAAAGTAAAGAAAAATATTGAAGTATCTTTAAACTGGAAAAATAAGTGAGAAGATGTGCCAATTGTTTCTTTGCTATTTTAGTAAATGCTATCTGTCCATTTATTTTTCAAAGATAAAAGGGTATCCATTCTAGGACTCTAGCTAGGCTTAGAGAAATAATTACTGTGGTCTCAGCAGGTTCAGCATTCTTCTGGAAAGAAAACATTCTCAGTATCCGACTGCTTGATCTGAAATATCAGACTGCGCCTTGTCCTGTCATCGCTAGGCACTGCTCAGTGAAAGTACATGTCCATTTTTATTCCTTAACCCTGATAGCTGTGGAAGGGCAAACACAGCACAACACGATCAATCCAAGATGTTCCTGGAATGTACTGATGATAACTTCCTTCTCCAAGTGATAGAGGATCCAACAAGGAGAGATACTGTGCAGGATTTCATTCTTACCAACAAAAAGAGCCTTAGGAGGAACGTGAATCTGAAGGACAGCCTTGGCTGCAGCAGCCGTGAAATGGTGGAGTCCAAGATCCTTAGGGCAGTGAGGAAGGCCCACAGCAAGCTCATTGAGGCACCTGCACCCCAGAAAAAAAAAAAAAAAAAAAAACAACAGCTGTATCCTTGGCTGCATCAAAAGTGTGGTCTTCAGGTCAAGGAAGATGATTCTCTTCCTCTAGTCTGCTCTTGTGAGTCCCCATTTGGAGTATTGTGTTCAACATTGCGGCCCTCAACATAAGAATTACCTGGACCTGATAAAGCAGGTCCAGAGGAGAGCCATGAAAATGGTCAGAGGGATGGAGCCCTGTGAAAGCACTCCTATGAAAACAGGCTAAGAGAATTGTGGTTGGTCAGTCTGCAGAAGAGAATGTTCTGGGGAGACCTTTTAGCAGCCTTCCAGTACTGAAAAGGGACCTACAGAATCCTTTATCAGGGAGTGTAGGAGTAATGATTTAAAACTAAAAGTGGATTTGGGTTAGACATTAAGAAGAAATTCTTCACTATGAGGGTGGTGAGGCACTGGAAGATGTTGCTCAGAGAGGTCATAAATGCCTCATTCATGAAAGCGTTAAAGGCCAGGTTGAATGTAGCTTTAGACATTCTGTCCATGTAAAAGGGAATGGAACAAGATGAACTTGAAGGTCTCTTCCAACACAAACCATTCTATGACTCTATGAATTATCACAGAAATTCACACCTATAGTTATTTTCTTTTCTCCTCTAAGTTTTGTGAAAAGCTACTGATAATTCATGTCAGATGCTGGGCAAATGGATGTAATGAAAACTTCATGCATCTGCTATTTCTTGTCCATTGCCATTCTTATCTTCTGTTAATTCGATATTACTAACTGAAAACTAGAAATTGGATGTAAATACCAGATGACATCACAATTTCTGAGCTCAGTTATTACTGCATCTAATTCCTCTTTGAAGTCTTTAATGATTTTGCTTAGATAAAGATTGGGGTAAACAAGATTTGAACCTCTAGAACAAAGAATAATGGAAGTAAAATTGCTTTGAAAAAATTATACTGGAACTTTTATATTCCTGTCCTTTCTTTCAGTCTTACCTCATGTATGTTGCCAAATTCAGTTCTACTGTTGTGCCTCATCCCTCAGGTACAGGCTCTTATTACTAGTCCTGCTTTTTGTGCAAACATTCAGAGGACACTGACACCTCTTCTCTGTACATGTTCATTTGCTGTGATCCAGCTTACACCCTGCTCTGTTTGTGAGACTATGCAAACAAAAATATAAATCATTCATGCTTTCTCTGAAATGACTGCTATTGTGAACTTCTGAATATTAATCTTAAAGTTCCAAACCACAGACATCTAGAATACAAAAAAAAATATTTCATGTTCAGTGTGTGACCATTGCAAAAGAGCACCTGTGCTGTATGGGCTTTATAAGAAGATGGATGCCCGTTTTGACATTCTTGTTACATGAAGTAGAAAATCAGCTGCATGTCCAAATTCTATCTCTCAGTGCTGTACATGCACTCTGACTTTCTTCATACTTTCTCTTTTCTGATCCACTTCAACAGAATGGCATTTGGGCTTGATTTGAGCACTTTCTAAGTGCCCAGTCTCAGATTAAACAGCTTTGCAAGTGTGAAGATTTTCCAGATCACTTAGTGCTCAATGTCTGCAGAGGTTCTTCTTTCGGTGACTGAAGAACAAGCAGAGGCCTCTGCTATTAGACATCTCCCTGTTAGACTGTATGATGAGGCTGATCCCAACTTCTGTAACTTATTTAAGTCTCAGTTGTAACAGCTAACACCAACACCCTTTTACCTAAAAAGCAAAGTTGCCACAAACCGATCACCATACCACACAGAACAAGAGTAACACTACTCCCATTGCACTCATGCTTTCCAGCAATGTATAGTCTAAGTACACAGCCTGACTCTAATTAAGTAGTCAAGGGGTACAGCATTCTGTCAAGTCTTCTTAAGTAATACATATTTTTTCTGAGACTGGAGATCAGTGTCCTCTGGACATATTGCTCATGTGTTTGGGAAATGAGAAAGGGATATTTATTTGACAGGAGTTTTGTTCCAAAATACTAAACTCAGTGCAAGATTTGTTGTAGCAGCCATTGTTTTGCCACTAAAATTTAAGTGCCACAGGAAGAGCTGTGGACACAACCAGGTCCCTTACCAAATAGGTGCACCTTTTTTCTTCTTTTCACTTACAGGGACATAAAGATTTGTTTTCTGTTTCTATCTGCATGCACTGGACAGATACAAGCAGTACTCTGG
Source organism: Gallus gallus (assembly GCF_016699485.2). Taxonomy (NCBI): domain Eukaryota; kingdom Metazoa; phylum Chordata; class Aves; order Galliformes; family Phasianidae; genus Gallus; species Gallus gallus. Next base: position 162,552,562 of record NC_052532.1, on the reverse strand, counting down.
TCATATTATACACGTTTAAAATACAGAGATTGTGGTATTGGATGATGAATCAGGATTAAGGAAAGTTCAAAAAATAATGAACAGATATTAATCTAGCTATCTCGGTGTCTAAGGCATCATCCTTTCATTCAGTACCAGTATTTAGTTACTGTTTGGTAAACATTTCCAGTTATACTCTTTTCACTTCTATGCAAGTTAATGCAGAAGTAGATTCATTTTCTTATTTATTATTCATTTCTTATTGTTCATACTTATGTGGTCACAGCCCTTTAAGAAGTAGTTGGTTTTCCTGGATAATATATGTAAAAATGTTGGGAAAGTTTAAGTTCGCATCTGTCTTCATCAATATATATTTATGATATTTGTGGATTTAAGTGCATTTCCTAGTTATTCTTACCCAAGAGTTTTTCAGGCAGTCATTATCCATTGTCTGCAGGAGAGGTGGCCATTAACCATTGTTGCTTTACAAACTGAATGTGAGTCAAAAGTCTTAAAATGCATTTTGTTTGTTTCCACATTAAATAAAGAACTATGTTGTCCATTTCTTTCCCATTGTGACCTTGTTCAAACTTTGGTCTTTGCTTAGATAGTCTTGCTCCCCTGCCTTCATGTTCATGTTGTCATGAATTTCCTCTGCAATGATAAAAAAATAAAAACAGCTTACTGCAGAGCAAGGGGCAAGAGCAGAAATTAGAGGAATGTAGGGATGTTGTATTCCATTTGCTTTTTATGATGGAGTTTCTGATTTCTTTGGGGGTGATTGCTCAATTTATGCTCTTACACGAACTGAAATCAAGTGATTACATTGAAAATGTGTCTTGACAGATGTGGCTGTGCAAAAGGCAGTCACCATCATTTCCTCACAGCTATTATCTGTAGCTTTTTCTCTTTAGAAGAAAAAATGCTATCTTCTGCTTACATAATGATTTTTTTACCTCTGATTTTTTTCTTCGTCAAGCAGAGTATCAAGTAGAGAAAATAGATCTACTTATAAGTACAGACTTCCACCTTATGAAGCTCAAGGTAGTGATACAAAACAGTGTATATGACATGAAATTTCCTAGTCAGGCCTTTACATAATAGCTAATATATGCCAATTTACAGCCTCTGAGGCTTTTTTTTTTTTTTTTTTTTTTTGTGTGTGTGTGTGTGTGATTTCTTAAAATAGTTTCATTATTTGGCTACAATTAGCAATTTTAATAGTCCTTCCTTATCCTTTTACTGAGACATACTTTCCTTGAAAGTCTTATTATTGCCATCTAGTTGATATCTTTCTCATCCTTACACTAATTATAAGATAGAGGTATTTTTCCTCCATTCAATAGCTTTCAAGAAAAAGTGATTTAAAGAGAGGCACTTAGCATAGAAAACTCATAAGCTGCCACCTAAATAAGCAGTTAGAGAACAGCAGATGTTTTTAGATTGCATTGGTAAATGGTACAGTGTTACAGACCCATCAATATAGTTAATGTTAATTGTAATGTACTTTTGTCAAAATGATGCTTTTCTTAAAGTTAATTTTTGATTTACATCACTTTCTATAGAATAATTCTGCAAACCTGATGTCTGTTGCATTTTGTGCCTGCTAATAGAAAGTTGCATTCCTTTAGGTAATAATCTGGCTCAAGTATAGTAAACCAGACCTTCATGTACCTGATGGAAAGGCATACCAGATATTTACAGAAGACATTTTTCACTTTGTAACTTTTTCATGATGTTGTATTTCCCAACGCAGTTTAGTCTAAACCAAGTAATGTTCAAGAAGTTTCTAAATCTGGAGTTCTTCGAATTCTAATTCTAATCTCATGTTATTTTGTACAGTCACATAATGCTGCTGGCTCTAGAAGCTTAACTGTTGAATTAGAAAGCAAATTGGATTTTTTTGCTATAGAAAATAGCATTAGTTTTTTTGCTATTTGATTTCTGAAATAGTTTAATTAAAATACATGTTTCTAATGTGTTGCTTAAGTTCTGTCACAAGATCTTTGGGAGACAGGCTGTGCTTTATTTTCATTAAGTACAGTACTTGGGAGAACGGAGCATTTTTTAACGGTAGAGTGCTGCCACAATATCAATTGTAGCTGCTCTGTGAAGTAAAATGGTTACTTTTTAATAGGTTGGTTTGTCACACTCTGTTCCTCCAGTGTTTCAAATGCCATTTTGTATGCCATTTCTCAATCATAACATAATGAAGTACACAATGCAAAACACAGTAATGTAATAAAAGAGCTCATCTGAAAAGCGAAGAAAAAGAACAACAACAAACAAACAAAAAAAAACCCTGAGATTTTTTTTTTAATAAAGTCAAAATATAATGAACTCATTGAAATTATTAAAGAGTTTTTATGCTTATGAAGTATCACTATTTTCTTCCATGTACAATACGGAAGGTGTACTCATGCCACCCATACAAAGAGTGAGTTTCTTGTCCTGGTTCTGCAAATTTAGAAAATCCAAATGTAGTTAGCCTGGACCAATGTCAACACAGTGTTCGGTCCATTGATTTTGCATGCTCGTATTTTATACTTGTACTCTTTATTTACCCACCATTGTAGTCTAGCATTTCACAGTCTATATAACTGCACATTTATTTTTCCTGATAAATACTTGTTCAGAACTTGTTCTCTCTTCCAGGAAGAAAAAAGTATAATGCAAGTCCTTCCATCCATACAGCAGTAACAAAATAGATAATATTGCTCTGACTCTAACATACTCTTTGAAAAATGAATTGAAAATTTTCTCTTTGTGAGACCACCAGTCTGGCTTTCTACTGTTTCTTCTATGAACACTGACTCTGACCAAGGAATGTTCATATCCCCTCATCATAAGTCCAAAATCATCTCATTAGCCTAATGAGGGCAAAGATGAGCAAAAGTTAACATAGCTGATTTGATCAGCAGGCTTTAGAATTGTTCCCGTCTGGATAGTGGTGGACAAACACAGACTGTGTACTGACAGGCAGGTCATCTCTGAGTTTCAAGATGAAAGAAAGGAAAGGTTCTGTTCAGATTTCCACTGACTTCTTAACACTGTAGTTCTTGGTGTTCCTTTCTGAAATCTTCCCTAATACAGTCTGATACTATTTAGATTAAAAATGTAATTCACATTTGGATACAGCTAAATCTCCAGTGTTCTTTTCTGCCAGTGTTCAGTTATCACAAGCATGACTCTATTGACTAGGATGAAATAGAGGCCTTCCTACATCACCAGAATTATTGGTAAAATGACCCTCTGTTATGACTGGAGTTGACTCACTTCTGTTTTAAGTACTGAGGAATAGTGTATAAAAGTTTCTGAATAGTTAAAAGCATAGATACTTAGGTATTTTTTCTTGCTATTGGGTTATATCAGATATTTTAAACCAGAGAGGGATTATTTTGTCCCACGTCAGGAGTTTTGTTCAGCTGACAATGTAAGGAGTGACAGCTCCTGAGTGAGGTGCCATAATCCTGAGACAGCTTTTGCTTGGAAAACCTCCAGAACATTCTCATTCTTTTACAGCCTGAGATCATCAAGCCTGAGACTAGAGCTAAACAAAGCTCCCTTCTCTCTCAGACATTAAGTACAGGTTGTTCCTCTTTCTTGGCGAGACAGTGAATGAGAGCCAGACTGCCCTTTAGACTGTCACGGCTAGGGAACATGGCAAGAAACCATTACCTCTCCCTGACTTGGCTGCTGACATAAGAGAGGAAAGAGTCCCCCTGACCCTCTCCATTGCCCTGAGAGGGGACACTGATGCAAGAAGGGGGAGTCAAAAAGGGGCTGAGTACAAAAACTTACTTCATGTATCCTAAATTTGAAAGGGTTTGCTGAAAATGCCACTTGGTCTAGGAGGAAAAGTCTGCAAAGATGGGTCAGAACTGTGTCTACAAATCTTTTTTTTCACTTCATGTCTGGTATTACTACAGATCAGGGGGCAAAGGGAATTGTAATGCTGTTGATCAAAGCATGTTATCAGTTATTTGGCTGCACATCTGTTAGCATTCCGCCAACCTCATATTTTCAGCCTCAGCCATTCCTATATGTATTAAAAAAGGGACTTAGAGATCAAAACTGTTTACAGTGATGGCAGCTCCAGTCTCAGTTTTCACAGTTGGTAAGCAAGTAAGATATTCACTATCGACTAATATAATCATATGTAAAGTATTTATTTGCCATAACATTTTCTGTAATGGAGACAGATCCTGAGCACATCTCTTTGAAGTCAATGAGGCAGTCAAGAACTTGTCAAGTTTCCTGAAAACAAAGTTCATTTTTGTGCTTCTGCTCAAGAAGAAACCTTCTGAACTATTTCAGGATTCAACATAGATTAAAACAATCTGAAAAATGTTAGAATGTAATGGAGGCTTAAACTGCATGAGAGTGATGCAACTTCAAGTAGCCAATTCTTTTCAGAGTTTAGAATTTTTCAGAAAATCTGAACTGTCTGTGTTTTAAGATTGTTTTCTGGGTGGAGTAAAGCAAATACATGGATTTCATGGATTTAAGTTATGGATCAAGATATCCATAACTTAAATCTCTCTTAAAAACATATTTAAGGCAGCATGGTGACAAGCCGCTTCATTTTTTTGCCCAAGTAATTAAATATTATTTCATCATTTTCAAACTCAGTGATACAGAAATACATCCAAGAAGAGATTGTGCAGAAGCCTATTAGAGACACTTTGCTTGATTCAAGAAAATACAAGCACTCAGTTCACAGAGATGCTATCAATTTTTTTTCCCAGCAGCAGCTTGTTAAAGAGAAGTTTTATCCTCAGTGCAGAAGTACTCACATGCTGCTTATAGCTGCCTGTGTTCTTATTCCGGCCAAAATTGTCCAGGACAGAAAAATCCTTGTGAAGACATTCTCCAGGAAGGTTCCCTGAGGAAACTGAGTAGGAAGAATTTTGACAGCATCAACTTCTTCTATTGTTCCTTCACAGATATATGTGTCTCTCACAGTTGGAATTTCAGAGTTCAAAAATAATGTAATAGTAGGAGAAACTGATGTTAATCTCCATAGGCCCCATTAGCTCAACAATGTGCTTAGTCTCAGATGTTTGATAGCAGGGTGCAAGAGAGGTTGCTATAGTGTTAGCCTGGCTTTCAGTCTTAGCAGCTATGCAGAAATGCCAACATAACTCAAAAGTAATTGTTGTGCTGTGATAATAAGAATTGCTACACTTTGTCAGCTCATTAGGAAAGCAAATATATCTCATTTACCAAAGAATTTTTAGCTGATGATTAAAGTACAGAACTCGAAGTCAGTTACCTAAGATCTTGTTTCCATCCCTGTAGTGTTCTTTTTATTTTTTTTTCCCCCTCTCCCTCTCTTTATCTTTTTTATTTTATTTTCTGCGAAGACTTTGATTAATCATACTGTGCCTCAGTTTCTTTTCAGGTACCAGGAAGTTAATGTATTGAAAGCTTCTGATTGACAAATGTAATTTTTTGTCAGGTGCTTTGAGCTGTTTAGATAAAAGATTTTCTTGAAGTGTAAATTACAGAGGTAAGCATGGCTGAGGTAGAAGTGCCCTCTTCCTGTTTTGGTGACAGCTGCCATAGGCAGTTAGGTCTTTAGCTGATTTTTAGTGAAAGCCTGTCTGCAAGCTCTGGCTATTACTATGTTTCATTCCATTTCTGGGGAAAGCCTTGCTTTGCTAGGAATCCATTGAGATTATTATTTTCCTCCATAGGAAATTTTATTTTTACAAAGATTTTGAAGAAGTCTCTATATATGTAGGTCTCTCAAAAAGTAATGCCTCCTATTGATTTCCGTGGAAACCACAACTGATACAAAAAGCACAATAACACTATTTGATAGAGCAAATTATCAGCTACAAAACACTAGTTTTCAACATAGCCACCACCATTAGCTGTGCATTTTCACCAGCAATGAGTAAGGTCCTGCACACTGCACTCATAAAAATATGCACCAGTGGAGGTGACCCACTGTTGCTATCATCACTGCTGAAACACACCACCCACTATCTCACTGTGCTCTCATCCACTGTTTGGTCTCAATAAACATTCAGAAAGTGTCGGTGAGTGTCAGTGGGTGAAATTGTTTCCGCGTGGAGGAATTCAGTGACATACCTTTGCTTTGTACAGACTTCCATATCACACACCGTTTTGACAGACTGCCTTTCTGCTGTCATCTGTAACATAGCAACAAAATGTAATGGAACATCAGTTGGAAGGTTTGATCTCTACTGCCATACAATCAACATCTGCCTGTGACATCATGGGCCAACATAATAACACAGGAGGCATTACTTTTGGAGAAGTCCTCATGTAATACATGTTGTATATGAGTAGTCTGGCTATTCATCTCTATTGTAGTGACTGCTACATGGAGGTAAATTTCAGCTGACTAACCTCAGCTAGCCAGTATTTCGGTTTAAATGCTTAAAGCTCTAGATATGATATCTGAGTCCATGCCTAGTTCTCTTTCAGGCAGATGTTATGGCTTGTAAAGATGACCTCAAGATGTACAGTTGTCTTTGACCCCTTAATGCCATCTCCACTTTCAAGCCATCAGTTACCACCTCTATTGAGTGGGAACTTCTTTCTCCCCTGTTTTGTGGGAAATTCTTTCTCCCCTCACAGCAGAGGTTTAGAGAGAAAAGTTTTCATTGATTTCTGCCTTTGTGAGCTCAGCTTGATATCTGCAGCCCTCTGCATGGTTCATTCAGGAACAAAAGAAGTAAGTCAAGGCACGTGGTAGTCAGACCCTTCATGTTGTCCTCTGTGCTCACAGTACCATCTTTTCAATGGGTAGGTTCCTCAGGAGTTTCCCCAGCTCAAATGAAAATTAATATTCCTAAAGTAATTCTTAGAAAACTGGAGAAGGGAGATGTTTTAAGGGGAAAATTTTCATTAGGTTTCATGAATGAACTCTTCATTTTCAGACTTCACATAACACTCAAGGGAAAAGAAAAAGCCTTTATCTACCAAAAATGATTTCACATCAGGGCAGAGGATATATGTAAATTAATCATGATCTGTTTTCTCAGAGGCTTTTTCATCTTATCTGTATGACGCTGGGAGAGGTTGGCAATTGGGGGAAGCTATTAATCTTGCATTGTTTTCAGTGTACCATGCCTATTTTTGAAAAATTACCTTTGATTTATGTCCATTACTTTGAAGAAACAATTATAATTTATTAACCAAAACCTTTTCCAGCAATTTGCAATGATGAGCATATATGTGTGCACATTTGTGTGGACCTGTACAGGCTTCTAGTTATAAATCAAACAAGTGCGTATGTTCAGTAAGGATGAGTTCAAGTATGTGGACTTTATGTTGTCTCTAGGTAGATGTCAGCACCTTGTCAGAATGAGTCACGAGGACATCCACCATGTCTACAGGTCATATTGACTTTTCGCTGTCATATTTGAAATGTGGTGAGAAATATTTATAGTGGTAGCTTTCAAATGTGCATTGAATATCACTGTCTATAATAATTACTGCCAGTAGCAATGTCTCTTTACAGATAATCACTTATTATTGATTAACATATGAAGTTGTACTCTGAAACTTTTATGCCCTAGAGGTGTTCACTTCTCAGGAGTCTGCCTTAATCTCTAAAAATGAGGCAGGATTGAGGTTGAAGAACACTCGAAGATCTCCATATTTAAAAGGAAGCAAAGAAAAAGCTTTGCTAGCAGCAGAGAAAGCCAAGAATTCAATGGAATTTGATCTTCTGATTGAATTATTTTATCTAATTCAGTTGGAGATTCTTGCTAGTTGGAACATTCTTAGCACGCTTTATTTTCACTACAGAAATTGATTGTTGCTAAGTAATCTCTGCATCTTCTACATTGGAAGAAAAAGGGGCAGAAAGACATAAGGGTTGCTTCGAAAGTACTGCCTCCTGTTTTATTATGTAGGCCCATCAGAAGCAGATGTTGGTGGTACAGCAGTTAGAGGTCAAGCCTTCCCACCAATATCCCATTACATTTTGTTGCTATGTGACAGATGGCAGCAGGGGGGATGTCTGTCAAAATGACATCTGATGTGAAGTGCATATGAAGCAAAGGTGTGTCGCTGAATTCCTCTATGAGGAAAAAAAAATGAACCTATTGAAATTCATCAACACTTTCTGAATGTTTATGGAGACCAAACAGTGATGTCAGCACAATGAGGCAGTGAGTGGTGCATTTCAGCACTGACAATAGTGGCCTGAAAGACAAGCCACATTCCAGGAGGCCATGCACAGCTGCCACATCATGGAAGGAAGAGTGTCTTAATCAGCTCATCTGCACAAATCAGCTAATGGTGGTGACTATGTTGAAAAATAATATTTTGTAACTGAGAATTTGCTCTACCAAATAGTGTTATTGTACTCTTTGTATCTATTTTTGTTTCTATGAAAATAATTAGGAGGTATTAATGTCAGAATGATTTACATTGATCCTTTTCTTAGTCACTAAATTTTGTTGAAATAATTACCTAAGCTCAAAAATTGTAAGAGGGAGGACAGAAAAGTGTGTATGCATGCATACACTTGCACACATTTTGATTGAGTACACCCTACCCTATAACCTGTGTAACCCAGACTAGAAGATAAATCTTTAACAAAAAATGTTGCAGGGCAACAATAAGGTTGAGTTGATGGAAACATGCTTACCATGTTTCTGGCAATCTCAACTGAGAAGATTTATGTTGATGTCAAGATGGGAAACACTTCGATGTTCCATGGCCTTTTCTTGTCTCGAAAGCACAGGAGACCACCAAATAGAAGGTTTCTTCTAGCCTTCTTCAGAGGCAAAAAGTGTGAGTTAGTTGTTATTCTCTTTTGCTTTTGCAAAATCTAGTAGGAAAAGCCAGCACGGTTGCAAAATTCATTATAATCACAAGTGTCAGTGTGTCTGAAGTAGCTGTGAAAACTGTTGAGTCCTCTAGGGGATGTTTATTTTAGTTGTTTCATTTGTTCTAGCTATTTAGATTGTCCTTTGTCTAGATTTCATTCTCTATTTGCTGCACTTTCAAAGCAAATACATGTCTCAGAGTCCTAACAGCTGACAGCTCTCTTGGGTTGAACAGAAGAAACATATTTTTCTCTCCCACCTCCCACCCATGAATAACTTAAATGTAGTGATATGCTCTCTTGGGCTTTCATGTTTCTAACAATATATAAATAAACCAGATGCAAGTTCTTTGGAGTAGGGTTCCTGTCATTTTGAGTTTGTCTGTAAAGCACCTTAGAATGTGTCTGTGGAATTAAACAAACAATTCAGTCTTATATCTGATAAAGCATAGCAAATAATAATGATTAATCATACAAATTGTATTATTCAGTCTAGCTTTAAAAGATATCTCCAGCTGTCTCAGGATTACTAAGACCTATTTCTTCTTTCCATGTTAATGAGTTGTTTACAAATACTAATTTTAAATCACCCATGATGATCACTCAGTTTATTTGTGGGGTTTTTTAATGTTCTGCTTTAAAATGATTGCAGCTATTCTTATAACCCTAGTGGGGTAGGTGGATTTTTTTTTTTTTAACTTTTAATGAGTGGAATATTTATTTTAGCCATGTATTCACATATCTTTCTGAGATTCATAGGATTATATGTTAGTTATACTGTTCAGTTACAAGGAATTCCTTGAGGACGTCTATCCTCAGGCAATAAACACAGTCCTTCAGCGTATCCTTACTAGCCCTGGAATTTGTTAGGAAAGAATGATGCCTGATTTTTATTTTTATTGCACTGTTATATCAGAATAAAGTATATCACAGCATATCAGCAAAAGATTAATGGGATTGCAGGATGTTGAAACATCTGAAAGGAAAAAAAAAGTATTTAGTTCAGTTTGTAACAGACAACTTGATTTTGCTCTTCTATTCTGTTGTAAAATTCCTGTGCGCTTCTGAACATACAAGTTGTGAAATCAGGGACAAAATTTGCATTTATAAAGATTTAGTTAAGTATCAATTCTACCTTTCATCTGATAGCTCCATATGCTGTGAAATGTCCTTACAGGTGAATACACTGCTGGTATTCACAGTTTGGTATAAAACTATGATAAGCTTAGAGCAAGACCAGTTCCACCAGTCTGAAACCTGAGGCCAGAAACAAATCTCAAAGTGACTGATAACAAACAACATCATATATTCTCCAGTTCCCCTCTAGTTTTTCTTGTTCCTAAGTCACACCAAGCATCCTGGCTGCGAAGGCTAAATTCCAGATTTAATTTCCAACTTGCAGACTTAAATCACATTAGTAATGAGTATAATTCTCGAGATGTTGTCTCACTTTTAAGGCATTTCTCCCAAACAGATACAAGTATGACTCTCAGATATACAGTTCTCAAATATGCAGTCTTTCTAAGTAAAATTAGTAAGATTGCTCTGTTGGTTAAATATCAAAGTCTAGTTCTTAGGAACAGTAACAGGGGCAGTCATAACTTCTCATTTATTGGCAAATGCTGAGCAGTGTAGCTCATAGCATATTCTCATCAGTACAGGAATCCATCAAGTTACATATTTTGAATGTGTTTCTCCTAGTCAATTGCACTTCTAAGCAGAAGTTTTGATTTGCTTTTATACCGAGAACATTTCGTAAAACCATTTTAATACTAAACACTATTTCATCTGGATATCTGCCTTGACAAACAAAAGTGGCTGCTAAGAAATGGCCAGTTTGCCTGCTTAGGGAGAAGAACAGGAAAATATATCCTAACTTACCTGTAAACCTTTGTTTCCCTCCCCCTGTTTATGTGACCCTAAGGTAAAAATCATCTAGAAAGACAAATGGCATTCATATCCAAGGACATGAGTTTACTGTTATTAGATGAATTTTGCAGAAGTTTGTTTTTCCTGCATGACTGACAACAGCAAATTTCAATGAATCTGAACATACAGATTATCTCAGAGAAAACGGAGATAGGTCTTTTTTTTTTTTTTTTTTTTTTTTTCTGCTGTCTGAGGCTGGAAATCTGGCTATATTCCAACATACAAGCAGAATTCAGTACGCATTATCACACAAAGGAATTTAGGTATTTTTTTAGGTAACAGTCTTCAACTTTCTGCTTGAGGACAGAACACTTCAACCTGCTGCTCACTAGTTTAGAATGACAGATAGGGTATTCATGCTCCTACTTAAACTTCTGATCTCCGTACTTTCTGTCCAAGTTTGCACTGCCTAGAGAGATTTTTAACCAGTCTGTAACTACACAGGTGTTTGCCCAGTCTTGAAACCTATGGAGATCATGTGGATTCTGGGACTTTGTATGTCCCACTTACATCAGACTACCCTCCTCATGGTGTGACCACATGAGCTTTCTTGTACAAGCCCACCCTGTGCCAACCTCTCCCATTGCCTCCTTCCAAACCCAAGGCAGGATGTAACCAAGAATATTTCAAACAAAGCTGAGATGTGCAAGGAGTAGAGCTAATTCTTATTTTCTTGCTATCTCATGCTGACCCTGAGGCAGTGATGGGATCACCAACCTTTTCCGTCACAGGTTTGTCTTGGTGAGGCCTAGCTGAAGTGCAAGGCAGAGCCATGGCATAAGTCAAGATGAGGATGACAGGGAACATGTTACTGTGCCTTGCTTCCTAAACCTCTTTTACTTCCTATATTTTTATGAGTCTCAGTAGCTGCATGTTTTATGTGCATTCATCGGAGAAAGAAACTGAGACTATAGCCAGTAGCCTCTGCAGCAGTAGTGGCCTTTCCCAGAAACAGTTTCAAAGAAAATTTTTTGAGATCCCCAAGGAAGCAAAATTCAGTTTTTCCTGCAGTGCTGTGCAGTCTACGGCCAGATGTGCCATCTGATAAAATCCATAGTTTCTTGCAAGTAAGCAGAAGAGGTTAGCTAGTGTTTACATTTCTGTTCAAACCTTTCAGTTTGTTCCCACAGGTCATAGGAAAATTTTTTTCTAGGTATCACATTGGTTTACAGTTCTAAATCCTCTTTTCAGAATTATTTTGTGAGTCAAAATTACACTGTCAAGGAAAATTACCATTTAAAATGTCATCTCCATTTGAAAATGAGCTTTCACTTCTAAATCTGATACTTTCTGGAAATCTAAACTAAACAAAATAGAATACAAATCATTTTTGTTGAAAGGCCAGATTTTCAAGACTGTACAATGAATCTGTTGATTATTGTGTATATGTGTTGGTAAACATCCAAAAATATTTTAATTTTTCTTACAGCTGCCTTTTGGAAATGTTTTCAGTTTCCAAAAAAGGAAATAAAGCAAGTGTTCATCAAATAAATAATAACTAATATTTAGAATCCTTAAATGTTCAAAAGGGAAAAATCATGTATTACTGAAAATGTTTATCAGAAATTAGTTCTAAGCACTTTTTCTGCTGTAGGTATGTCTTTGCTTAAGACATTGAAATTATGCCCACTCAGAGTCTATGGAAATAGCAACTAACCATCTGTTGCAGAGAGGATTTTTTCAGAGGAAAAAAAATTAGAAAGTCTCTTTGAATTCTTTTCAGTCAAATAGTCAGGACAATTATGGAGATGGGATACAGCTCTTCATCTTCTCTGTGTACTTCTCAACAGTTTCCACAGTTTCTTTCACTCATTTTGCTAGAAAAATGTCACTACAGACCAAGGTATCTGCTCTTTTTTTTTTTTTTTTTGGTAACAAATTCAGCAGCAGAGACTAGCAACAGAAAATCTTTCTTTGTCCTGCATAACCTATAGCGTGTTCACTTGTGCGTGTGTTATCAGTGCAGCGCACTGTGTGTCTGCAAACAGTAACACAATCAGGATTTCATTTATATTTATGTGACTAAGCTCTGTGTTTGATCATGTTAAAAGATACACACATTCTAAATGTAATTCCCATATATTAATATATTACCTACAAAAAGCCACTGTTTATGTAGTGTGACTTACATGAGCATTGTGAAAGAAAATTTATCAGTTAGATTGGTAAATATTTTAATTTAGTTTTAGATTAGAATATTTTTAATTAAAAAAAATGGAATTCTCATGAAATCTGTAAATTACCATCTGCAGCAGATTTACTACTGCCATAGCAAGACAAAAGTCATCATTATGTTCAAAGCCAAATCTCACAGTCCTGTTCAGGAAAGTATCCATTATTTCTGAGATAAAACTGAACTGTGCATTCCCGTTACTCAGAAATCTCCTTAGTTATTCACAGGGATTTTTTGGCAAAATAAAATCCAGATCTCAGCACTATGGCCCATAATGATCTCTATATTACAATTAGTGCTGTGCTGGTAATTTATTTTCCAGAAGCTGAGTCATAAATCTGAAGGTAACCACAAACCTTTCCCTCACTAATGCAGTGGTTGGAGAACAATTTGGAAGTGATGAAAACTTGGCTGTGTTCCCTATTTGGTTGGGGACACCTGCAACCTCCTTTTCCAAAGAGATTTATTTTAATTTTCTTGTTAATTGTACATGAACTGGAACAAAGACTTGGATACAAGTGTTCACGTGCAGACATGTCCTACCCTCAGTTATTATAATCCTGTACTTACCTTACCAGACAATTTTCTTGTAGGGTATCAACACCGGCTTCAGATCCTTCAAAGAAAAGAAGAAATTTAACGTGGATTTTCCACATCCTAAGTACTCTTCCCAGTGAGATTTAAAGTAGAAGGGGATTATATGCACATAACTGTTTCTCACAGAAGATGTCATCTAGCCTTCCTGAGACCATAGGAAATTTCATTCTTCTGGATACTTCCTTATCATTTCTTTGCCCTGTTAGAAAATAGGAGCCCTGTTCCCATTTACTTAGAAAAAATGTGTCTGAGCAGCATTTGATAATATTTTCATAATATAACAGGTATAATATTTTTATAATATTAATGCTAATATATATTAATAATAGCAGAGAATGGAAATATACCAATCTGATTGCTTGTCCACACCCTCTCTACCTCCATTTCAGGTAGATATACTTGCCAACACAGAATTAAAGGTTTTAAGAGGTAAAATTAGGAGAATAGAGAAAGGTTTAAGAGATGAAAGAAATGCAATATTACACTATGTAGTTTCTCTCTTGAGAAATCAGTTATTGAGGAGTAGTTTAGTTAGGAAGGGAAATTTTAGTTTGCCAGGCTAGATCTACTTTAAGGAGAGAAAATGAACCTTTAAAGATGGCAAAGTTTACTAGGAATGAAAATGAATAATAAGTTGTTACCAGCAGCTGGAAAGGAGTCTCTGGCAGAGAAAGGCATAAATCGGAGGAAACAGATTGCATATACTGGGCTAACTGGAATATATCAAAGCTTCAAGGAAAATTTGTTATGAGGGAGGAAGGGAATATCCAAAGAAGGTTATGTTATTTTTAACTCTCTGTTCTGCATGTGTGCTCTGTTGAAAAAGTGAATGCTTTGTTTTGAAAAAGCCATTCTGAAAAACCTTCAATCAGCTCAGTGGTCACAAATCCCTTAAGGAAAAAGGGTTCACAGATGCCAGATGCACTTGTCATGCTACTGGAGTGGAGGAATGGGAATGTCTGCTCAGTGATCCATTTCGAGTTTCATCTTCTGAGAGAGTGGCCTGGTCACTGACTACAACGGAAGAAAGATGGAAATAGTCCAAAGGGAAGCTGTCCCAACTGCAGTGATGTTCCATGTTGTTTCGTGAACATTTTCAGATGGTGACAGAGGCAGCTGAAGAAATCTCTGTCCCTAGGCACTTATTCTGCATCTGACTAGAGCATCAGTTTTGTATGCATTACTTCTTCTAGGGTTGAGCTGTAACTTGGAGAAAAATCACCAGGCTGAAAACAAGCAAACAAATCTGGACTGGACTCTTCAGGTCATTGACCTGACCACCATGTCAGCATGGCCAGTCAGGTGCATTTTGATGTTGCAGAGAGGGAAGTAGACTGCTTTGTTAAGCTTTGAAGGATCAGCTAGAGATGGGGAACAGGATTTACATGTTTCAGACTGTTCAGCCAGTTGTGATTTATGCGACACTGTGATGCTCACATGTGTGCTGAGACTGACCACGTATTGCGAATTGTTGCATATGTTTCTAAGTTTCCAGTTGAATTGGTTGATTACAGATTCCGGGTAGATTGGTCCATTACAGATTTGGGAAGATATGGATAAGTGACTATGAGTTTAATGTGGACACAGGATAAGTCTGTCTAGAAAGTAAAGAAGTTTTCTTCTTCTAAATGTATATAATACCCCTGATTTTTTGCTTGTGTACCAGAAAAAAAGCATTAATTTACAGAAAAGCTTAAAATAAAATTTCTGATTGACTTGGAGGCAATTAAAATCTTACTCTCATCCATGGGTAAGGGATTTATCCATTACGTACCTTTCATAGTCTATGAAGGAAAACATAAAATCACTGAAGCAGTACCAGATGGCTCTTTTACAATATTCTATTGCACCACTACAATACTGAAAAAAAGTACTGACATTTTTTAAAGAGAATGTTGTGATGCACTTTTCCATGAGATACTGATTAATATGCTATCGAGTTTATAAATAAGGTGCCAAAAAATGACAACTGTGACAGTATTTCTGCACTTTGCTAGGATAGGACTGAGATCAGTGACTCGGTTCACATAGGCCAGTTATCTACTATCTAGCAGTAATGAATGGTGAAAGGCAGGATATGAGTTGCTATTTAGAGACAAATTGTTCAGAAAAAAGGACAGGATGAGAATTTCCTCATACAACTTCAGTCATGCTACAAACATACTCAGACAGAAAAATGAGAGAAGTGTCCAAGTGCGAAACAAGCAATAAATCCAAAGATAATAAAAAGGAATGACTGTCAGTCCAAGGCCACACGCTGTACTTCAGCATGCAAAAAAAAAAAAAAAAAAGAGAAAACACAACCCTCTAGTGTGGTCTTTTGTTTAGATTTAAGATAGTTACTCCTGTAGAAGTGTTTCATTGAAATCCCTTTATGATACAGCCTCAGCTGATTTATAGTTGAGCATGTTAATAACACCATCACCTTTTTCCTGTGTTCTAGACCTGATTATGGTTTTAAAATAACTTTAGGGACCTGTTGGATATTTCTACTGTGGAAATAGTGAGAATCACAGAACCACAGAATCACAGAACTACAGGGGTTGGAAGGGAACACAAAAGATGATTGAGTTCAACCCCTCTGCTAAAGCATGTTTCCTACAACAGATTGCACAGATAGGTATTCACAGGTCTTGAATATCTCCATAGAAGGAGACTCCACAGCTCACTGGATAACCTGTTCTAGTGCTCTATCACCCATACCATGAAGAAGTTCTTCCATCTGTTAGTATGGAATGTCCTATGTTCAAGTTTCAGGCCTTTACTCCTTGTACTATAGCTACACACCACTGAGAAGAGCCTGGCCTCATCCATTTGCCTCCCACCTCCCTTTAGATAGTTATAAAAGTCTTTCAGATCCCCTCTCATTCTTCTTTTCCCCAGGTGAACAGACCCAGGATACTTAGTCTTTCATCATATAGGAGATGCTCCAGGCCCTTTGTCATCCTTGTGGCCCTCCACTAGACTCCTTCTATGAGATCCCTGTCTTTTTTGAACTGAGGAACCCGGAACTGGACACAGTATTCTAAATGTGGTCTCACCAGTGCAAAGTAGAGGGGGAGGATCACCTCCCTTGATGTGCTGGCCACACTCTCTTCAATGCACCCCAGGATACCACTGTCCTTCTTGGCCATATGGGTGCACTGCTGGCTCATGGCTAACCTGTCATCCACCAGGACCCCCAGGTCCTTTTCTGCAGAGCTCCTCTCCAGCAGGTCATCTCCTAACCTGTACTGATGTGTGCAGTTATTCCTCCCGAAGTGCAAGGCTCTACATTTGCTTTTGTTGAAACTCATCAGGTTCCTCTCTGTCCAACTCTCCAGTCTGTCCAGGTCTTGGATGCAGAAGAAAAGTAGGTAGAATGAACAGAACAATTTTGTGAACTGCTCCCCTAGGATGCTCTGCTTCTACACATCTCCATATGCAGATTTTAATTTCTAAACACTTGTTTTCTTGGGAAGTTGATGCATTCATTTTGTTTCCATTAGAAGTAATGAAACGGGGTAGTTCCCTTAAAATTTCAGCATATTACAGGAAATCCAAAGGCAACAGATATAGAAATAATATCTTCAGTATCTCATATAATGGCCTGTAGCTACTGGAAGGTGTTAAGTTTTTCAAGGCAGTTGTGTAACCTAATCAACACTACTTTATAATAAGATTTAATCATACTTCATTAGTTTATATCAGTAATTTCCGTGTGATGTGTTTTGCTTATAGTTCAGTCCCAGCTCTCTCAGACTTTCCTCATTGGGAAGGAAAGTCCCTTCATCACTTTCATGGCTCCTCACTGGAATCCTCCCAATCTATCCACACTGTACTGTACACTGTACCCAGCACTCCAGACAGGGCTCATCATAGGACGGATCAGCTCTCTGCATCTGTTGGCAGCACTTTTTTGCTGTGATGTCCTTCTCTGCTGTGAGTGTGCACTGCTGTCTTATGGACAACCTTTCCACCAGGATGTCCAGAGCCTTGTCTAAAAATCTGCTTTTCAGCCAGTCAGTCCCAACACATGCTCATGCACAAAGTTATTCCTGTCCAGGTACAGGACTCAGCACTTCACTCTATTGAACTCTGTCAAGTCCCTGTCTGCCCCTGAAAATGTGTCTTGCATGTTAGAAAGCTTATCTCACACTATTTTTTTTCCTGTCCCAGCTGCAGCAGTGTTTCAATGAAATATGTCAGTTCTCCATGTAGACTTAATTGTTCTTTGTCCTCAGTTCAGGATTGCTATGGCACTACTACTACTACAACTACTACTATTACAACTACTGCTACAACTACTACTGCTAACACCATGGAGTATTTAAGCTATAAGTTTCTCTCTAGTGTTTTGTTTTGTTTTGTTTTTTTCTTTTTCCAATTATTGCATTGACTTTATAATATCTCAAGCAAAGTCTGCATTGAGTCTTTTCCCAAAGAAAGCCACTTTTAGAATGGAATTTTGCAAATTTCTTTCCTTGTTACTTAAAAAATCTGTTCCTGTTGACAGACCTTTAAGAAAATTTACATTCTAGGCAGCTATCAGGAAGAATAACTTGTAAATGGTAATGGAACGTAGAAACCGAACAGCATGCTAATTTGGGAACTGTTACACTGTGGGTATTGATACTGAATGATTTTTGTGTCAGAATTTGTAAGTTAGTTTGCATTACTTAGCAGCTAATACCAAATGCTTGTATGATTCCAAATGTTGACATCACCAGGTTCCTGATATGTTTTTTTCATTACAGATCAGTTGTGAAACTTTGAATTCCACCTTTTTATTTTTGTTTGATTTGGATGTTTGACATTATAGCTGGACAATTTTATTAATATGATTATGTATGGACCTTCTCTAATCTTACTGGTTTTATTAATCTCAAGAGCCTCCTGTGAAAATCCATTCTACAGGTTGGTTGCACATTTTGTTTTTCCTACTTGATAAGGCTGTTCTTCTTTATTTAAATTTGGATTTGCTGTCTTTCAGTGTCTCTGGATGTCATTTTAGTCTTATCCTAGGAAAGGAAGAAAGAAGATAGCAATTAACTTTCTTTACACTATTCATTATTTACACTCATTTTTGCATCCCTTCTGATTTAAGTGGTTTAACATGAAAAAACTTATTTTGTGATTTTTCTTTCCTCTACTAATCATTCTTGTTGCCACAAGAGCTTTGTTTTTGCAAATGATGTCAGCGGAACCATTTCACAGTATTTTAGTTTTATGCTTAATGGTTGTATGTTGAAGTATATAATCGTTTACATCTGATAATTGATTGATCACTATTTACTGTTTTTTGTTTAAAAAGATTCTCACAGGTATCTCTTTTTGTGTTTCACCTTGCAAGTGAAATTGGGAGTGATTTTCCTTTTATTAAAAAAAAAAACAAACCCTCTTTTCATTTTTTTATTTCTTACATTTCCAAAGCAAAAATCCCTTCCTACACTTCTTGATTTCCTTGTTGATTACCAGAGAGATATCAATTAAAAAGATCAGGCATTATGAAAAGTCACTGTTGCTTAAAGACTTTAAAAATCCATGCTTTTGTGACTCTCTTGTTACCTATTTTCATGTAAACTGTTCCAAATCCACTAAGCTGATATGAATTGAGATAAATTAGATCATTTGTAGCCTACTCTTTACTGCCAAGTTCAGATCAGTAGTCTCAGTGTTGCATTGTACAGAGCATAGCGTTATATGTTGAGTTGCATTTGAGGATAAAATCTCAGATTTACTCTCAGTCCAGACATTTTCCTTCCCCGGCATAGGTAGTAGTCATTGTTTTCCTCATTTTCTTTCTGCAATTGGCAATTCTTACCTCCCCTGTGCCAGTTCTGCCCAATGCTTTCCAAGTACCTAACAAAATGCCATCGGGTGTATCTGCAGTGCTGTATACCAATTTGAATAATTTTAAAAATATATGGTTGACAATACCCCTGCAGGTGCTCCTAGCTAGTATTCTCTCCTTC
Source organism: Gallus gallus (assembly GCF_016699485.2). Lineage (NCBI taxonomy): Eukaryota > Metazoa > Chordata > Aves > Galliformes > Phasianidae > Gallus > Gallus gallus. Next base: position 162,533,115 of record NC_052532.1, on the reverse strand, counting down.
GTAATGATGGCAAGTTACTTCACTGAGCCCACATTTTTTGTTTACAAGGAAAGTGAGAATTCATTCATCTTAAATGACAATCTTGTTGAAATCTTGTTGAAATACTACCTTGACTTATTTTATGCCAAATAGCAATTTCCAGTGTGAGCATCTAATTAGACTCACAGAGGGGAGAACATCTGTATTTATGTGAACTGTAGTTGAATCAGTACTGAAATAAGTGTCTAAATCTGCTTTCTCTAGAACTTACTTTCATACTTACTCTACATATTCATTCCAGAAATGTGTATCTTGTAGATCTGCATTCTGTCCATAACGGTATTTGGAAGAATGGCATTTCTGGAATGAAGAGTGGAGCTTTAGAAGAGAAAAAAATCATATGAATTTTTATTTGAATTTTCCACATGATAATGGTTTAGAATGTAATCTGCCTTCAAAAATGCCCTCAAGTTTGGCTTTATAACAGTTGTCCAGATTTTGCTTTAAATCTGTTAGTCTCTCTGAAACCTGGCAAATGTAGACTTGGAGACCAAGATTAGGATTACATTAGGAGTGCTGGCAAACTGCTAGATGAACTCACTACTTTGGGAAATTGTGTATCTTCCATCTCAGATCAAAAATAATGAGAACAACAAAACTGTGATTGCTTATGGAGACCTGGTCTTACACTCTGTTTGCCCAAGACTTCACAGACCTGGTTAAAATTGTAAGTCTATTTTTGTTTACAGGATTCCTGTCTGCTTCCAAACAAAGATGCTCCAGAGAACTGGTGAGCATGTACAACCGTGGCTTGAAAAATATATTAAAGCTTCATTGAAAACTCTTTTGTGAGTTGTCTTGCAGTTGTTGAGCATCTGTTTTAAGGTAGGTGGATCATGAATGTGGGAGCAGCATTTTGAAGGTGGGTCACACTTTAGAGAGAGAAGTGCTGCAATTAAAAGGTTGCTGCATTAAGGATGTCCCCCCTACCCCATCCCCGAAAAAAAAAAAAGAATGAGATGCAGTCCAGCTGTTTCACTGCAAGACAGCTGTAGTTCACTGGTCACATAAGATAAGAAGCCGGTGGAGAAGGGGAAGCATTCACATTGTACTGTAACCTGGTTAAGAAAAGTGTTAGCACAGCTACAGCACTGAAGCAGTACTAAAGCAGTATGTGGTGTTATTCATATAAATAAGCAACAAAATCAGTGAAGACCAGTTTAGACAGGTTGGAAAATAGGATTTTTTTTCCTGTAGTATGGTTTAGTGGATAGCACTTTATATTGAACCAGGTATACTGTCAATGGTACGTGAGCTTCCTCACTTAGCTAGCACTCTCTGAGGGGATAACATGTCAGGGCAACAAGAATCACAGCATTACAGAATATCCCTATTTGCAGGAGACCTACAAGGATCACTGAGTCCAACTCCCTACACACTCTCTACACACTACTATCCAAAATCCAAACACTATGTCTGAGAGCATTGTCCAAATGCTTCTTGAACTTCAGCAGGCTCAGTGCTGTGACCAGTGCCATGAGGAGCCAGTTCCAGTGCCCTACCACCCCCTGGGTGAAGAATCTGTTCCTAATACCCAACCTGACTCTCCCCTGACACAGCTCCATGCCATTCCCTCAGGCCCTATTACTATCATCAAAGAGAAAAGCTCAGGGTCTGCCCTTCTGCTTCCCTTTGGAAGAAGCTGTAGGCCTCTATGAGATCTCCCCTCAGTCTCCTCTTCTCTAGGTTGAACAAATGAAGGGACCTCATCCACTTCTCATATCTTTTGCCTCTCAGACCCTTTATCATCTTTCTAGCTCTCCTTTGGATGCTTTCTAATAGTTTTCTGTCATTCTATTGTGGTGCCCAAAGCTGCACCACTCTCTCAAGGTAGTCAACAGCTCCTCCCAGTTTACTGTCATCCACAATATAAATGAGTATACCTTTAAGTCCTGTATCCAAGTCATTGATGAAAGCTTTAAAGAGAACTGGGCTCTAAAATGAAGTTGACTGGAGGACTATTGGAAGGATTAGACAAGTATGAACACCTGGAGGTGTTTTGGCAATTTTGTGGAGCACCACATGGAAAATTAGTATGACAATATGAGGCAGGAAGCTAGTTCATTCACCTCCTCTGGGGAAGGGTCCACCATATATAACCACCTTGTACTGATGTTTGTCCAACATTTTTCTTGAAAGTCATTGATGATGGGTGTCATGTCTGAGGGCAAAGATGTAGCTGTTGCCAACTCACTGTCAGATATTCATCCTCAGAGTTGATAACTGACAACCAAGCATCCTGTGCTGGCTTATTGCAGGCTGGCAATGTGTGCTGACCCTTAACCCTCAGATGTCAGCAAACTGCTTTGAGTAGTCATTTCTACACAGGCAGTGCATCCCAGCTCCAGCCTGTCTCACCCCATGATACTTGTTCCATGTTCCTGTCCTGTGAAACCAGAACTTTTTAAGTATACAGATTACATGATCTAAGCATCATATGTCAGAGAAATAGAAAGAAAAATATTACAACTGGAGATGCAGCTTAACAATGGAATATGTCCCTTGTTGCACTGTCGGTGTGGGATTTAGACTGCCATCCATTTTACCTCTTTTTAGCAAAGACCATTATGTTTAAGGTTTACATGTTTCTTTGAACAGGAGAGTCATATGTGTATTTAAAACCTCTTAGATTTACAGCAGTCTGTGTGTGGTGCTTTCCAAGAACGTTTGTCATATTTGTGCTTGACTGTATCACTGGTCTGCAGCATATTCTCAGGCTTTTATTATAAAGATGGTACCACAAGAACCAATGTTGTCATACCTCTAAAGGCAGGCTGCTCCCTTACTTACTCTAGTGAGGGAATAGAAGGGGAATACCACAAATTCTGCTGATAACTTCATAATTTGATGATACTCAAATTCATTTTTTTTTCTGTGCAATGAATTCATTGATTGAATTACACTCTGTCTTTCCTCTCAGTGGATTTTGACAATGACTGGCATTTCTCCCTTTGTGCATGTGTGTAAAAGGAAGCATAAAGTATACACATATTTGACAAGTATGCAAGCATGTAAATATATACATGCATACATACATATACACATACATGTACGTGTACATACGTGCATGCATGTATATATATATATATATATACACACATGCATATACAAGCAGTTTTCCCTTAATCTTTCCTTTTGAACAGAAACTCATCTAATGATTCCCTGTGGAACTTGGATTTCCAAAGTTATTGTCTCAGTTGTTTCAACTATGTTTGCCATTGGCACTGCCACTGTTCTGCATTCTTCTTCTTTACAGAAGTGAAACTGGACATAGAAAATCTAGTTGAACCCTCATCACATAAGGCACAATAATTTGTGTTCTGCTACATCATTATGAATATATCCCAAAATGCAAAAAGCACTAATTACAATGGTAATGGTAATTTGTTGTCTTGAATTAGGATTGCTTGACAATACACTGCTGAATTAATCAAGCTCTCCATATTTGTGTTGTTATATTAATCCTTTTAAGTATTACCCTTTGCTGTTTATTGAATCACATCATTCTCATTTTATACTATGTCTCCAATTTACAGAGTAATTTAAGACTTTAATCCTATTATCCCAAATGCTTGCAAGTCCTCATGTCCAGGTACCATCTGTACATTTTCCAGATGTAGTCTTTTCTGTAATCCAACCAGTTCAAAATAAACTGGAATAGAACTGGAACCACAACCAGTCAAGATCCAATGCAAAATATCCTCCTCATTTTTCTATATGAATTGTGAGGTATTTTTGATCAGCTACGTAGCTATCATACTACAGTTTTATCTAGAAAAAAAAATTACATGGGGTCTGTTTAAGAAATAAATTGTTTGGATTAATGTCAGCAGTATAATCAGAGCATGTCAAAAGATCTGGCAATACCTTCTGATCCACTGAATCCCATCAAAGGAAGAAATGATACTGTTTATTCTTCAACAGCTCAATGTTGGCTTTCCACCATGGCCTCACCTTGTCAGCCAGTGTTTATCAAGCTGCTCATGGTCCAGGAGCCTGTTTTAAGTGGCCTGGAGCTTGAGCATGGTTGGCTTCTCCTTCTAAATTTGCCACACTGGTTTGTGGGCCTCTTCCCGATTTTCCTTCCTGCCAGGTGTCACATCAGCCCTGACTGCTGAATGAGTACATCTGAGGAGATAACAATGTTCAAGAACGCTACTTTCTGTGCTTGTAAGTTACTGTGTAGCAATTTGTTCTTGTACATTATCATATATGAAAATTAAACCATTTAATTTACTTCCTCTGGACCTGTCTATTTAGTCAGAGAGTATATTTACCTTCTTCTTGATCACTTGGATGGTTCTTGTATTCACAAGGTCTTGAAGATCATGAAGACAGCAGAACTGTACTTCTAAGTCTGTTCTTGCTTGTAACAGCAGCTAGCAGAGAGGAGTGTGCAAATGTTGAAAGAAATGGCCCTACAGATGCTAAGACCAGTGAAGAAGGAGGGGGGGAGATGCTCCAGATATAGAGTAGAAGTTACCTGAGTCGTCTTGAGGAGGAGGAGTGAGAACGGCGTGGTGGTGCTGAGTTACTCATCAGTTGTTAAAACACCAATTTCTTTATTGTATCTGTACATCCTTATTCTATCCTACCCTATGTTTTTATCTCTTTATAAAATCATTTCTCTACATCACTGATAACTGTTGTTAAGAAGACTGACTCAGAAAAGAGATTAAATACTTCAGACATCTCCGTGCCGTTAGTTATTTGCTCCCCTCTGATCAGCCTATGCTTTCCTTTCTCTTTTTCATATCTCTCTTTTATTTGCAAAAACTATTCAAGTTTCTTTGTACATCCTTTGCTTCTTGCAAGTCATTTTGCAATCCCTTTTCTGATTATATCTCTATATGCTCTGCTTAATACTGGTGCGATTGAATAAAGTGGTAAGGTTCTTGCCCATAGTGCCAGAAGTAGAGCATTAATTCTTGATACAATAGGCAAATGTGGCGGTCCAGGTTTAAAATCCCATCTCTGTAAAAGGCTGAGACGGAAGTCCTCATCCCCTACCCATTTTAAGAAAGCACTAAATATTACAATGAGAAGCTATAAGCATCTTAAATTGTCACAGAAAATTGTATTAGATCACCTGGAATTTCTTCATTTCTTATAGATACAGGGTGGACTTACCAAACTCTACCAAAAAATACAACACAGCTTCCTGAGTAATCTTTTAAAGTCACCTGGAAAAATGGAAATGTCCAGTGGAGTAATCTTTACATTCTATTTTTCTTAGTGTTGCTGTAGGTTTATACATTACCTTTCTAAAACGTATGGGTATTACACAACTGAAATGCAGCCAATTTTGCATTGAAGTGCAATATCCAGGCAGGTTGTTGACAGGATAGAGAAAATGCTGGTGAAGGACAATGGGGCAATCCTTCTTTTCACGGGAAAAGCGTCACTCATTTGTTAATGTCCTTGCAGAGCAGACAAGGCCTCATTTTTTACAGTTCCATATTATCATAATGGCTCTCTGTTATACACTGAATAGTCACTAACAAGGCTACTCCCTGCCCTTTCTTTTTAATTACTTCCAGGTTAATGCATCACGTTTTGCACAGGTTCATTTGTGTGGGCCATGTTTTTCCTTTCTGGGTGCCCATTCTGGCCTTTCTGTATCCCCACACCTCAAACACTGACAATATGAATATTAGTCTCAAAGCAAAAATAGCTCTGACTATCAGATGACTCCAGAATTTACATTTAGATTTATTTCATTTCTCAGACTCTGCAAGTTACAGAGCTGGGAACATTTTGGCCTGCAAAACCTTTTCCAAATAGCTGAAGCTGCATTCTCATCTTTTCAAACCATCAGACACCAGGTGCTGACCCAGTCCCATTAACCAATTACTCACACGTCATACAATTAATCTTTCATTGCAATTCAATCAAGTTCATTCCCATCTCCATATTATTCTTTACAACCCCAGTGTGTAAAACCTGCATATTTTTTGTCACTGTTCATTTTGCCCTGCCCTGTACTGCTTCAGGCTGGGAAATGAAGTGACTGTAAATGTAATTTATAGAATCATTGGCTGCATGAAAACTCTTTTCAGGCTGACCTGATATGACAGGTTGTAATCGTTTCTTTGGAACCATTCTGGTTTGTCAAGTAGGCAGGCTCTTTTCTTTAAATATCTAAAATAGCAGATTTGTTTGAGCAGGATTAGGTGGTGTTCAGAGCTCTACCGCTGTCTTATCCTTTTTCTCTTTTGTTTCATATAAACCCTTTTTCTTGCAGCTGTCTGTTCATACTGAGCTTTGGAAAGAAAAGGAAGGGAATTCTAGCAGCAAAAAATTAGGTATAGAAATTGAAATCTCCACCCTCACCTTCAGGTGTTTGAACTGGATTCAGTAAAAGTCTTTGCTGTAGCCAGAGTGCAAGAGCATATTCTGTCCCTTTGACGGGAATAGTCCTCTTTTCCCACTCCCTTCCTGGTAACCACAGGCTATGGGCAGAACTCTGTATTAGCGTTGCATCTGCACAGTGTAGGGTAGTCAAATATCATGATTTGATTCCAGAAAAAGAATCTTGTGTGGGCCACACATCTTGGTGTCAGCACTGGCAGATTGGCTTAGGTGTCAGAGAATTATTCTGACTACTCTATCACAAAATGAAAAGATAAAACCGTTTTCACAGATGGCCAAAAAATTAGAGGGCAAGAGGGGATCTTAAGAGATTGCTTACTTAATCCATCACTCTGCCATAAAGCAGGTTCAACTCCAAGTATGGAAATCCTGATAGATATTTGAGTAAGCAGTGAAAGGATGTGCAGTGTGGGAAGAACACATCCTCTGGCAGTGAGGGATGTATTTCATGGTAGCAGTGCATACAGTGGATGCACTGCCATTCTCCATACAGCTGAGAAGTTTTCTCTACTTTGCCCTAAATTGTTATCACTTCATTTTAAGTTTGTGACTTTCATTATGATCATCATAGCCATCAAAAAGAGATTATTCCCCTTCTCTCTGTGTCTCTTTTCTCTACTTTATTTTGTATCCTTCCTCATTTTTCTTCAGATTGAACAACTCCAAATCTTTCACTCTTTCCTTCTAGGCATTGTTTTCTAAACCTCTGATCAATCCACTCTCTTCTCATTTATTGAATCACCTATTACTGAAATGCAGTGCCCCAAAACAACCTTTTACTAGGGCTGGATAAAAAGGCTTCAGTACTTTATGGATGCGTTACATTGCACGAGTATATGTAAGCCTTACTATAATAATTACCTTTTATTTCTTATTTTTTTGAGACACTGTGTTGTTGTTCACTTGTGCTTGCTTCAGTTTTACAAGAACAGTTGCTATTTTTCTCAGTGTAGCAAGTTGCATTTTTTATTGTCTTTCCTACTTGTGCAACAGGTTATTTCCTCCCCATAGAGATTCATTCTTCTAATCTGCTTTGTTACTATTTGGGATTGTTTTTGTGTAGAGGAATGAAAAGTGATGTTGATACCAGGGTACATGATTTTTTATGCTATTGTTCTGTGACTTCTTTTTAGTTGCACACCATGTTTGTGTTTTCCCAGTCTTTTTGTACCTCCTGAAACCTTAAGAGTTCTTAAGGATGATCACCAAATGAACTGTGATGAACTTCCAGAGACCCAACTGATTGAGTAGTTTTTTAAAATTTTTGTGCCTTTAAAGCTCTCTAGCGCATGTTTCTTTGTTCAGAAAATGAAGTCTTGTCCCTTACTTGCACATACGAACTGCCTTTTGATCATACTATCTCTTCTTAGTGAAAGCGTGCAAGACAGATATTAAAGTGTTGTGTTCCTGTAGTTTCCAGTTGATAGCATTCTCTGCTGAATTATCAGACCAATGCTTTTCTTCATCTTTGTGTTAATGCCAGTATTTTTACAAATGGATGTCTTGGTAACTGCCAGCTGAATCTCAGGTTGCATCACTTTCTGTTTTGTGCCTTCCGTATTTTTCTTCCTGTCTTTAGAAGCCTCGGTTAAGTTTGTCTTATTGTGAAATCTTCCTGGCTCTCAAACCCCACTTGCTTCTATTCACATCTAGCAACAGATACTACTTCTCAGTCTTCACATTTGAACTTACCTACTTATCTCCATGATTTCCTTTTGGTTGTGTTTTTGTTTGTTTGTTTGTTTGTTTGTTTTTTGGATGTTTTTTTTTTTCTTCGTTTTGGAGGGGCATTTTGGGAGGAATTGCCATCGTTAGCTTCCACTGCCTTTGAATGAGATCTCCAAATGACTTTATCATGCAAATCTTTGAATTCATTGTTGTGACCCTTTCAGTACTTTCTTATTTTTTTGCTGCCATTCTTCCCCTATTTCACTTTACCCACCCAGTTTTGTTACGCTGAATTAGTTACGAACTTGATCATGCATCTAGCCTTCCATCTTCACCCATTTAGTTATATGCAGTTAGAATAACGGAGTTGTTCTGGAGATTAATTTAGTATCCTCCTGTATGGACTCTATGGGAGTACGTTCATTTTCATTTGTTTTTAGAACAGTCTGTTTATACTGTTACTCTCTTTAATTTTCTCCTTTCACTAGACTCATTAAATGCAAATACAGTTGTAATGTGGACTTAATCCTTTCCCAGTCACATACTGAACAACAGCCTACAAATGAGAAAGTCCATTCTTCAGTGCCACTTCCAAAAGCATACTCTGTTTTCACCTGAAATACGACTCTTGTTAGGGAGAGCTGGCACTTGCGAGTTTTTCCACCCATGCTCTAGTTCCTTTTAGTGACTTTTGGTCTGCAGTGGTCATTCCTGTCAGTATTATTAATGCCATATGGATGAGCAGCATAGGGTAGCAGTTGGCGCTAACTTTCGCTGAGTGTCATGTCTGGTTGACAGATATGTTCCTCCATTGCCCTTAGGAAAGAGTCAGCAATCACCACCACTGCTCTTTTGCTTCTGTCTGGAAATGATGATGAATTGCTGAACCTTTGGAGTGTGCAACTCTTCCTAAACTGCCAAGGAGGTTGGAGCTATACCTGCAGCACAGGAATTAAGGCCAGCACACTGAGTCGGTAGGAGTGAAGTTCAAAATAAATAAAAGGAGATGGAGTAGGAGAGTAAATGGGTTGAGTTCCTTGACAAAGGACACTGTGTACAAGAGATTTTAACGTGACTGAAAAAACTGTAGAAAGAGAGATCAGCTGGGTGCTAGATGTGTTTACAGAATTGAATTGCTTCCATGGTATGTAACTCTTCTCACAATGGGATAAGCACTGTGCTTGACACAGGTAAGTCCCTGAATTTCCCTCCAGGGCTCAGAGACGTTTTTTGTTACTATATTGTCTTAACTGTATTGCAGTTATCTCTAGAAAATCTCATGCTTTTCCTGTGAGCTGATGGAATAAAGGTTTCTCTGCCTTCAGCAATACAAAGCTCTGCTTTGGAATAAAATCTCATTGCTTTTTGTCCAGCTGCAATGTGTCTGCAGAAATGTTGGAGGATTGTGCATTTGACTTTCCCCCTTATTAAAAATAAATAAATTCGTATCCAGATTAGGTATTTTGCTCTCTGGTAAAAGCTGTGTCTTTTAGAAATCCCCTGCACCAAAGTGACAATCTTCACCCTTTTGGAACATGACACTAAACAATCTCTCTTTGCTTTCTGTAAGACAGTGCAAATCTGCTGCAGAGCCAGGGGCTTTCAGTGTGCTGCTGCACCTATGATCTATAAAGCATTTTGGAATACTACAGCAGAGGATTATGCAGTTCTGTATGTAGATACAATTAGGTGAGAGGAAGGTGAAACTGTGAGGTCAGCATTCTGAAATGCTTTTGCAAGCTGAAGCGATTTTTCCTATTTTTTCTTATTGTTGTTCATCTTATTTTCTGAAATAAAGTCTCTAAAAAAAAAAAAAACAACACAATAGCTACTCCTTTGATATCTTCTTAAGCAATATCTTCTTTATATTTTTATGAAGATCTTAAAGTCATACTATAACCCTTCAAGGTGAAGCTCAAGTAGTTGTTCTTGTCATCAGAAGCCTGAGGTGAAAACACAGACTTCTGCTGTATATTTTATGCAGCATTTTTAGAGATAATTTTCATACTGGTAAGATGACAAACAGATTTTATAAGTGACTACACAGAGTTGTGAAGCTGAGGTATTTGCAGAAGTTGTTTATTTTCAATATAATTCAGGCCATGCATAGCTGTTGTACAAGACAAAGACTGATTCAAGGTATGGAAACATATAGCAAGGAGAGAAAAAGAAGACACTTCCTTGGTGAATCACCATTTTGACATAGGCTTAATGACTGAAACAAAGGTGGGTAAACTGAGGGCTCAACTTAGCTCAAAATCCATGAGACAATAGACAACTCCATTGAACTCCAGATTAAAATGTGTACAGTACTGGATCATAGCTTGGGCTTCAGCCTTGGGGCTGTATGTCCAGTTTACAGTCAATTGAAATGTGAAAGGAAAGATCACGAGGAAGAAGATTGTCCAGGTATTTCTTAAGTTGTGGAAGGAAAAAAAAAAAAAAAAGTGCTAACGCCATTCAACAATTTTCTGGCAAGAGGATTCAACTCTCCTCCTCCTTTGGAGAGGTGTAGAAGTGGATACTGTTTTAACCTTGCCAAGGAAGAACAAAGCAAGTGAAGTTCATGACAGGTTGCAGAGTAGGAGCTCTAGCTACCCTTTATTCTAGACTCACGTGGCACGCTGCACTGATCTCTCTAATCATTTGCAAACGTTCGGATTCATCTGCCCACATGTGAGCTGGTCCCCTCAGGCTCTCTCTTTAGTCAGAGAAGGGAAATTGACATGGCTATAGACTCATTTCTCTCCTCTTTACATATTAGGCAGAAAGAGTTCAAACTGGCCTATTCTATATAGGAGGAAAGCCAGGATGAGGATTACCTTGGCTGGACACTTTTACATCAGAATTGTCTTAACTTAGGTAAGATGAATCCCACACAAGAGACAGCGTATTTTCCCAGGAAAAAGAGCTTTGCTACAAAGAAGTATTTGTATAAAATGAATTTTGCTCTTCATTATACCTGGACTGTATGCAGGGACCCTCAATTTCAGTGATAGTGCCTTCCTGCTGGCCTTAGATCACTGTTGCCAACAATAAGCATCTACTTTCATGCATGATACCCCCTAGGGAAGCACAGGAAGGTGTCATATTACAGACTTCTGGGTCTCATTTTTATATAATTAACCAGTTTTCCACCTGAAATATTGTAATTAAGCTTTCATGTGTAAAGCAGGAGCATATGCCACTGTCAAATGACTGAATGAGACAAGTCAGGCATTTCATGTTAATTTAACTTTATCAGCATTAACTTTCTTTCACTCGTTAATGACAACCATATGCACAAACTACTGATGGTGACTATTTCATGCAAACAAACCTGATGGGTTACTTGGTAAGGTTATATACTGCACTATGCTCTTATACCTTGACATATGCTAAAGGTAGGAGTTAGTTTTGTTCAGCATGACTAATCTCAGCATTACAGAGAAAATTTCACTCAGATATTTCTTACTTCCAGTCAGTAATCTATGTCTGTTTTTGTGCTGGATGGATGGAAGATGTGCACTAATGTACTTTGCTTTTATAGGAATGCTAGAACTGTATCAGAATGTGGGCCAACACATTTGCCCTCAGTCGCCTGTACTGTATAACTGTTAAACTGATCCTGAAACAAGCATGATCCCTGCCATCCCACTCCTGTACTGCCTGTAGATATCACAACAGGCAATGAGGAGACTGCCTGTCCTGGGACAGTGGCCTTCAAAATGGCTTGCCTGTTGCTTTGTCCTTTACATGGTTCAGTCACTAACAGAAATGCTGCCTTGCAGATCCTGTGTATACTCTTCTTGAGTGGACTTAATGACTGTGGCTCTTTTAAGGAAAATGAGAACTGTATCCAAGATCCATTCTTGCTCTTGATTGATAGCTTTTCTTTCCTTTCCTTGAATTTGGCAGCACTTAGGTGATAATGTGAATAGTGATTGTAGGATTGTTTTTACTGCTTAAAATTTCAGGCAGGCAGAACTCAACTCGCCTATTCAGCATCATATTTATTGGGCTGGCAACAAGAAAATAATAATTATACTCACAAACTGCACAGATTGGAGCCAGAAGCAATGAGACAATAAAGCCCCACAACACCATCTGTATAGCTGCCTCCAGGCTAGAGCTGCACTTTGAGTCATCCCATTTAGGAGCTGTCTCTAACAGTCACTGAAGTCAACAAGAGCCTTTGATTTCTTCTCAGTGGGTGCTCTATCAGATTGCTCTCTCCTTTTAAAGTCTAAGAACAAGGGGGCAAAAGGCAAGTTTAGTGAGCTGCACTGTAAGGATAAAATAATACCACTTTAAGAAGAACCATTCTCTTTAGAGAAATATTAAACCTGTAGGGGGGATAAGAGTTCAGGGCACAGCAATTACTGCATAATAATAAAATTGCATCAGCGATCAAGGACAAAGTTAGATTTCTGGGGTACTGCTTGGTGTACAGTATGAGGCAGATTTGTAAAATAAAATAAAATGTTTTTGTTTTCAAATGGAACGATTAACAGTACAGTTTACATGCAAGGTACTTGAAGTTAAAAAGGTATTGCAAGCTCAATCTAATATTTTACATCTGCTGCATTTATGAACAATTTTTATTTTTCAGTGGTGATCTACACAACATGCCCAACATTTGGCAAAACAAAAATGACGTAAAATCAGTTGGATGAATTGGTTAGAGCATTACCCATTCTTTTCTCAAGGCCAGTCATAGAGGGGTCAAGCTGTTCTGCCAGGAAAATGTCCTAAGAGGAATATTTTATTTTACTGTTGTCAGCACATTGGAAAGGATTTTACTCAAGTCACCTTTGTATATTTTATTCATTAGGGCATGATCCTGGAAGGTTGTAGTAACCCTGTGCTCTGAATGACTTTGTGCCATTTGAGGATGATGAGCTGAGTATTTACGAGGACATGCAGGGGACCTCACAGGATTAGGCCCTTACCTTGGCCATCTGTGTTCGTATATTGGACTTGCTTTGCACTGAATAATGGGACAGGTTAATTTTGTGAGACAACTGTGCTAATCAAAGTGTCCTGGTAATAGGTGCAGCATGAACACTCTATCTTCTTAGTTGTATGTAATGAAAAGAAATTATATCTTTATTTTTATATCAATTTATGTATTTAGCATTAAATACTCTGGGAAGGAAACAGGAAGCAATGATCCTGTGCAGCCTTTCTCAAGAAGAGTTTAATTTGTTCTTTCCTGCTGATTTTGATGCTCTACCTAGATGCTATTGAATTTAATCTGTCTATTAGTTTGTAGAAAGATTTACTGTAGTGCAGTCCTTCTGAGAAAAATAAAACCTTCTGATCCTTCTTTGGGGATTTGTAATCAAGAAGTAGAAAATTGTATTCTGAGGCTGAAGTTAATGAGACCTCATTCTGTTCTTTGTGGACCGGAATGCCCAGTGTTCCCTGCAGAGGAGACAGAGAGAAAGCCGGCTTTTCTCCTCTGCCATCCTATGGTTTCAGCATTGAATCTGTACTGTGGATTTGCAGCTTGGAACCTGTTACACCTCAAGTGAAAAAAAAAAATAAATCCAACTACTTGAATTTCTATTCCATCTGATTCTCCACAGTGTTGGCTGATTCAAGGAAAGATATGAAGATATGGCCCCAGCTATCTTACTGTGATGTCGTAGCACGACGTGGCGATGTGCCACCAACTGCACAATGAGAACATATTTTTTTTCTGTCTAAGCATTTTTAATGAACTGCTCAGGCACCTTGCAGATAAATTTGGCATAATCAATTCCAATTTTAAAGGAGTAGAAAGCTCTTATCCCATTTTTCATTTCAAACCACTTACTGTGGTTCCTTTACCTCAGTTGTTGTCTTTCAGGAGAAATGTTGATGGGTTGTGCTCCAGGATTCATTACTGAAGAATGTCTGCAAAATTGATGGGTCTTGCATTATACTATCAAGGTGACTTGTTTGACTTCGCTGCTTTGCTTTCCCATCCATTAGCAGAAAGTACACTTCATTAGTAAAAAATCCGATCAACAGACTGCATAATTGCCATTTCTGTCTTACTTAATGGAAAGAGCCTTGTTGCAATGCATGTTTTCAACTATGTAAAACAATCTTCATATTAAGATGCAACAAATTAGCAGCACTTTTACAAAAGCTGTTTATGTATTTATTTTTGTTACTAACAGTTATAGACTGTAAAGTTTATGGTTTGCTTTGGACTGAAAATTTCAAGAAGAGACAGAACAGCATATAGCAAAGAAACCTAAGTAATTGAGATTTAAAGGTCCTTCTGAATTTGTAGCTTGCATGGAGTCATCAGGCTTGTAACACTGACATACTTCAAGTTTTCTTTGCAGACCTTCCAAAGCAATTTTGACATCTTGAAATTTACAGAGGCAGTCTTTTTATTGTATTTGTGTCTGTACAACTGTTGGCTTTTCATTTTGTTTTTCAATTATTATGTAGGTCACTCTGAAAGTAATGCCTCCTATTTATTTCCATGCAAACTACAACAGATACAAAGAAAACAATGCTATTCAACAGACCAGATTCTCAGCTACAAAATGCTAGTTTTCAACAGTCATCACCATTAGTCATGCATTTTCAGCAGCAATGAACAAGAGCCTGCACGCTGTATTCATAAAAATCTGCGCCAGCAGTGGTGACCCAAGCATTAACGAACATTACTAGGTGCAATTTTTTTCTCCATAGAGGAATTCAGTTCCGTACCTTTGCTTCATATGCACGTCCATGTCAGACACCATTTTGTCAGACTGCCCCTCTGCTGCCATCTGTCACATGGCAACAACATGCAATGGAATATTGGTGGGAAGGTTCAACTTCTATTGCCGTACTACAAACATTCATCTTTGATACTGGGGCCAACATAATGAAATAGGAAGCATTACTTTTGGAGCAGCCCTTATATTCTGATCCTATGACCTGAGCTCAGATTTGTTGACCAGCTTCCTTGTGGCTTTCTCCACAGTCTGAAACACTATGAGGACAGACTGACTGCCTTCTGTACCGCCTTCTCTGTGTCAGCAAGCATAGCTACCAAGAGCA
Source organism: Gallus gallus (assembly GCF_016699485.2). Lineage (NCBI taxonomy): Eukaryota > Metazoa > Chordata > Aves > Galliformes > Phasianidae > Gallus > Gallus gallus. Next base: position 162,518,007 of record NC_052532.1, on the reverse strand, counting down.
GCATTGTCCAGTATGACTGTACAGAGATGTTATGTGAACTCACCTGACTCCTTATGCTCTTTCTTTACGTACCAAAGTGAATAGGAGCAAGACTGACCCTTGAATTTAAGAAAATATTCTGAGGTTTTTTGGAACTCATATTTATCTCCGTCAGGCTTCTCCTTCCCTTTATAGCTTGAGAGCACTGCAAACGAGCAGCCCAACAATATTGCTATTCCGAGGATATTCTGATATATGTCTTCAAATAGACAAGACACCTGTGGCCATACCAGCTCTGGATCACCCACCATCATTTCCTTCATGACCTTTAAAGATGTCAGATGAGACTATTTTTTTTCCAGTTGCTTCATTCCGCACTAGATGGAATTTCAGGTCCCAGAAGTGAAATCAGGCAGGACATTAATCAACTCTGCTCCTAAGTCTCCTCAGTTCTGCCTTTCCATAGTTTATTTTTTATTTTTTTTCTGGGTAATATAACACAGATTTCAAAAGAGAGGTATATTACCCTCCAGAAATACATACAGCTCCAGTACCAGCAGTGGAATAAGCTCATTTAGATGAAAGGAACTATTTTCTTGGAGTGAAAAACCTTATCTGCCTCTCTTTGGATTACATTCAAGAGTTATGCCTCCGTGGTATATGAGACTGACGTTGCATGCAAGTCATCTGCTTCGTACGTTGTCAGAAAATATTTCCCTTAATAATTCTTCAGTGCATGACATTGCATGGATCACAAAAAGAAAAAGCTGCACTTCTGAAGGAAAATAAAAGTACATCGGAGTTTAAAATGCACTCAGCTAACGTATCAAACTTAATGGCTATCTCTGGAACTGGAAGGGAGAGAAAAATTGTATCTGGGCCATTTCTGATTTGTTCTTCGGTGGTGGTACAGTGACCAGAATGCTTTATTGGTATGCTTTCACAATGAGAGGTAGTAAAATGGCAAAACGTGCACTGTGAAAGGTGCTTTCATCACACGCCAGAATAACTTAAATAAAGCTGATCTCTTGCATAATTATCTTTTGTATAATTAAAACGAGGCTGTCATTTCAGCATTTCTTAATAGTAGGAAACTAATATAAGACTGAAAACAAAAGCTGCAAGTCATCTATTATTTTTAAATTTATTTAGTGAGCCATACAAGCAGGTCCTCAGACTTTGAATTATAAGTGAAGTTATTTTTCTGCTTTAGTTCAGTTGTATATAACAAACACATCGCATTAAAACAACAGAAACTGGTATAGCAGTGCTTTATTTTGTTCTAGAGAGAACAATGTTTTCATGTAATTGCTTTTTTTTTTTTTCTTTTTTTTTTTTTCCTGGGCTCTTTCGCTTGACTCTGGTTTCTTATTACAATGTTTTAGGTGCCGTGGCTTTGAGTTTACCAACCCCTGCTTGTCCATTTGTTTTATAGTCACCAAGCATTGTAAGGCTTGGAAAGATTATTGTAAAAATTATAATTTGTTCCTGCTCATTAGAAATGGATGCAGAAAAAGTTAGCAGTAAATGTCTTCTTTTCCAGCTTTTATTACAGAAGCCCAAAGCGCTGCAGTGCTTCAGGCTGCTCAGCATTAACTCATTCAGGTCCAGAAAGTGTGACTTTGGTTGGGCTAGGCTGAGGACTGGTCACATAAGGTGATTTCAGACAAGTACTGGAGGAAAATTGTTTATAACAGCTGCATCTGAGTTTTTTTCAACATGTATATATTTTTTGGGGGGGGAGGAAGTATGGCCATAATTAAGGGGGAATGCAAAGTAGAGTTTTTCCAGGTTGCTGATCTGTACTCTGTTAATGATGTGCTTGATTCAGAACAGCACCGTATCCCATGGCAGCCACCACCTCCCGATGCCACTGTTCTGTTTGGTGATAAAGTCACCACCATCATTTTTCCTTCTGCATTCACATGGACTAGTATATCACCTATGGTCCATAAGCCAGATGTCAAGCTTGGTTGCACATAGCTTAAGGAAACTGATAGAAAACATTAATATCTTGAGAAGGTCAAACCATTAGAATTATGTATGTATGAATTTAGACCACTGCCATGAATAACACAGTGTATATGTAAACTAAAACTTGATGTAATAAACAAAATTCTTTTAGTGAAGTAAATGAAATCATCCCGAATGAACATGAAGTATTAAAAATGTGTTAGACCTTTACAGCTTACTAGCAAGAAAAGCCACTGTTGTTTGTGCCGGCTGTATGCTGCTCAAGTAAAGAATGGGCAGTGGAGTGTATCCCACAAGGTCCCTCAAATGCTTTTATTTGAACAGTTACGTCTAAATATAGCAGGAAGCTCTTTTTCTATAGGGATCTAATTTTCAGGTGTGAACTACAGAAACAGAGGGTTTTTCACTGCATGTGAAACCTTCGGTATATAGTGCAGGTGGTATACAGTTCAACCTTAAAGATCAGACAGTAGGCTTGATACTTACTAAAAACGTCCTACTAAAAATAACTAGCACACAGCATTAAAAGTCTGCGCTTTTTTTTTTTTTTAATATTTAGCTTTAAATTTTAAACTCAGTTAATGAATTAATTAAGTGAATTAAAACAATTTACCTCATACAATTTAGAAGCCAAGATTTACACTTTAATAAAAGCATAAAAGCATAATAATGGAGTACAGACATAATATTCTCAAGGTTACTGTTACTTGAATCCATTAAGCCATGTATGTATTTTTCCTATTCAAAACATCCTAATTGTTTACTTAGAAAGAAGGATGAAATGTAGATAGAAAACTTACTGTGTACCTCAACTAGACTGTGTACTTCAACCCTGAATACATCAAGTTGGGATGGTAAAGAGAAATGCTGAAGGGGAAAAACTAAACATTGTATTTACATGTGAAAAGTTACAAAGTTTTTTTATTGTTATTCTCCTAGTTATATGAAAGAAACTGTGAATTAACTTGATGTCTGCTTGAAAGTATTAATTCAGAAGCACAACGTCTAACAAGGACCAAAAACCCTGGAATGCATACCTAAGAGCTTCTCGGCCTGTACGAAAAGATGACTTAAGATCCATAATTTTAAAAGTAAATATTTATTTTTTAAATCAAAAGATGCTAGGCTGCTAGGAGCTCTTTGCTAATTGAAAATTCCACTAGGTAGCTTCATTAATTTGATTTGCTTGACAAATGACACACTGGTGTCCTGAACTGTCAGTTTTCTGATGTGGACTGTTACCCACTCTCTCAAATGAACAAACGTAATGAAACTGTTCATGAAAACGAGTTTGTACATCCACCTTCATTCAGCTGGCCATCACGTTTGTATTTCAGAGCTAGCCCTCCGCTCACAGCCCTTTTATTTTAGCATGTCTTCTGCAACTGTGTTTAGTCAAGCATACTGTACTCTTCAGACTACAATTTGAATGGTACCCTGTAAGCATGTGTCGTAAGTCTTAACAGTTGACAAGGTGCAAAAGATCTTAGTGGTACTTTAGCAACAGTTGCATTATGCACAATTATGGCTTACAACTTATTGTAGTGAGTGGAGAGGATATTGTTAGCTCCAGTGTGACCCACACTTTACTTTTTATGAAATTAGCAGTTGCTGTTCACTCACTAAAAGGCACCAAAGGCAGCCTTGTGTGACACCCCTGTCCATTGTTTTGCAAGCAGCACTGAATAAATGATGGCCTGATAGAATTTCCCTGCATCTTTCCCTGACTTCTCTTCCTATTTTCTATTTTTCAAAAGCTAATGCAGGAAATGTAATTAGAGTGTATAATGATGGTTACAACAGCCCCAGAAACATGAGACTGATTCCCATGATGGCTGAAAAACACTCCATGCAGTATGTATAAACAGGCCCAATTTCAGAGTTCTAATTAACTTTATTAATGCTTAGTGCAGAAAGTAAGAAGGCAACTTAAACAAGGATATAAAAAGCACTGAAGCACTGAAACACTGGTTTCATAACTGACACTTATTGAAAGACATGTTTTTCAGTGTTTTGTAAAGAAAAATAGAGTAATTTAGAAGAAAGATATTAGATATCTAATACACTCTAGTAATAAGGAAGTTTTAAATAATGGAGCAAAGATACTAATAGTAGCTGCCTACTTGGTAACATAGGTAGCAGTTCTTTATGATGTGCAATTAATAAATATGATAGCGAACATGTAACAATGTACAACGACAGTGCGATAAAAGAGCTGCAATTATGTGCAAGTTTCCTATTGTGCCAGCAAATAAGACTTTATGGGCTACTGGAAAATGAGTTTGTGAAAATCCAATTGTAGAAACCTTTTCCATTATATGTTCCTTTTGTAGAAACATATTAACTCACATGTGAAAAGATAAAAAATTACCCTGGTAAATAACTGGAGAAAGACCTTTTGCCCACTACAAATACAACTGCAAAATACTGCATTCACAAAAATTATATATATATTATCTTGATATAATTGGCATAGCTAAGATTAAGAGGAACAATATATTATTCACACATAAAGTATATAATCTGCATAGATTTTTCTGTTTACTGTCTATGGGTTTCCATTTTGTAGAAGAATATATGGTTAAGTGAACTTTGGTGCTCTTCAATGAACTCAAACTGGAACATGTCTGAAAAATTTATGTGATACACATTTCCCATTACTATAACTGCAAATGTTGCTGTAATAACACCTTTTAGGTACTAGTATCTCTTCAGAACAGAAATCGCAGTGAAAAACATGAGACTACTTTTCTTGCATTCCCTTATTCCCAGGCATGGTGATCTAACAATATTTATGAGATACACCTATTTTGAGAAGTTCTTAAAACATATGGTCAGCAGTTTCTTGAATAAAATGATTGTGTCCTGGAATAATTCATTATTTGTTTCTGCTGATATTTTTTGTAGTCTCAGTAGATAAAGGCATAACAAAAAATGTTTTTAATGTGAAGAAAAACAACAGTCTGGTTTTGTGGAGTTTGAAAGTAGAGTATTAATATGTAGAGTTTGGAACTCAGAAGTATGTAATGTCAATAATGGAAAAGTAGTGTATCTTTTCAAGCCATCTATTATAGTTTGTTTTAAAGCTTTGATTTAATCCTTTATATTCTATAGTGCTCGCAGCCTTGCCAGGAGAGCTTCTACCTCTGGAATGGTTTCTCCCTTAGAAGGAGACCCGTTACGCTCTGTTTTCTTTTCTTTGTTGCCTTCTCCATTACAGGCTTCCTTTCTCCCAGCAGCCTTGTTCCATGCCATAGAACTTGTTTCCACATCATAAGTAACCTCTTTGGTGACTGGGCTTCTTGTTGAGTTTAAGCTGATACTGTGGCGTGAACATGACTTCTCTAGTTGTGCTTTCTGGTTCTCTGTGAAAAATAAAACAAATAAACTTCATCTCAGTATAAAACACTCAGTTTCAATATTCGGTAATTTAAAAACATCTCTTGATAAGACAAAATTTCACATGCAGATGATGTATTAAAAAGATTAATGATGCTCAAAGAGGCAAGAACAATGAAGAAACAGGCAGCAGGCCTGGTCCCCTGGAAGAGATGCAGACTTTACACAACCTTATTAGATTAGCATCCATATTTCCCATAAAATCAAGAACAGAGACTGACAGGATCTTTCTTTCTCACTTAAGTCAAAAAGAAAACACCACTTGCACTTCACAACGGCTTCCAAACTTTTATCTGGTTAATTACATTTCCTACATATTTTTTAATTGATCAAATTTTGAAATGTGAAAAAATCTATTTCCATTGTAACCATTCTTATTTAGGCAGCTAAGCAATTTTAAGAATCTGCTACTTTTTGCTAAATATCATTGGTATTAACTGACAGAGGAAGTTGCGCTTGGGTAAGATTCAGGAGCTTTGCTGGGCTGACGTGTATTAACAGATTTCCTCCCTGCACGCAGCCCCAGTATTCATGTAACAGAATGTGAAGAGTCCCTCTCATAGATCTCAAACTTTTTAAAAACAGGCGTACTCAATATTCATGTAACCTTGAACAAGGCTTGAAAATGGCTTTAGCAGACTTGACATGACATTTAAAGTTTTTTTGGTTATTCTCTGAAAGATGTTCCATCATCCCAATAGTAATGACTTTGGAGCACAGGCAGTCACTCATGACAGTGTGTTTTATGTGAGAGCTGAAAATTCCTACCAAAAACAGCTTGTACATTAAAAGGCAGCTGCTGAAGATATTTACTGCACTGTCATTCCCTGACCAGAGGCTCCCAGTGATGGATGAGGATTTTACACACTTTCTTGGACAATCTCAGCAAATTTTACAAGTGCAATCACCTTTTGGGAAATGGAGGAAAATAAATGCCTTTCTATCATCTTCTAAAGCAGATAAATAATTCTTAATTAAATTTTGATAATAGCAGATTTTTTTCACTTAGCCGAAAAACCTAATTTCTATTCTGTATTGTAGAAAATAGCTTGCCCCTGAAGATGCAGCAACATGCATTTCAGATTTCCTGAATCACAGAAGGCCAAAGATTGGAGATGAACACATCTTCATAATTACACATGATAAACCCATTATATAAATTAAAATATCCCATTCTGCTCAAATGTTTACATTTATTGATTCTGAACACATATTTGTAGGCTGAGAAAAGCATACCACCTGTATCAGTACACAAAATTCAAGCTGCACTGTAGTTGTTTTTGTTTAGATTGTTAAAGATAACCTAGGAGTAGTGGGAAAAACAAGTGTTTTGAAAATCAATACATTGTAAAGCAAAAGATAAAATGCCAGAATCAAAGATTAGGTGTAGATGCATACGAACACTCAAGTTCCAACTACTTGGCAGTTCACTGGAATCCTTACCCCCAAAAAATCAAGCACAGGGATCAACTAAGTATGAAGAATTATACTCAGTGAAAGACATAGTGAACACTAATGCACTGAGGCTTCAGCATTTTCCACACTTTCTCATACTATGACTTAAGTAACTTAGAAAAGCAGAAAGTCTAAGCAAGAAACTGCTTCAAGTTAACTGCTAAGGAATAGTAGATGTTGGGATCTATCTACAGTGTCATCCCACTTTGAAACTCTGATTTAGACTTGCAGAAAGATGTCTCTCATAACTTGCTACTTACAATCTGGAATACTTGTCTAAGTGGCTGAGTGAAGCTGAGTATAGTTTGCTGTGGAGTGTTTTTTTTTTCTTTTTTTTTTTTTGGTTTGTTTGTTTGTTTTTTCCCCCTTAAAACAGCAGCAATGACATTGATAAACATGACTTTCTTGGAGACCAGTGAACACAGGGCTGGAGCACCTCCTCTACGAAGACAGGCTCAGGGAGCTGGGCTTATTCAACCTGGAGAAGAGAAGGCTGTGAGGAGACCTCACTGCAGCCTTCCAGTATTTAAAAGAGGTTACGAAAAGGACAAGAATCAACTATCTACAGGGGTAGATAGTTATAGGACAAGGGGGAATGGTTTTAAGCTGAAGGAAGGAAGGTTTAGATTGGATGTCAGGGGGAAGTTCTTCACAGATAGAGTGGTGAGGTGCTGAAATAGGCTGACCAGAGAGGTTGTGGATGCCCCGTCCCCTGGAGGCGCTCAAGGCCAGGTTGGATGGGGCCCTGGGCAACCTGGCTCAGTACCAGATCTGGAGATTGGTGGCCCAGCATGAAGCAGGGGTGTTGAAACTTGATGATCCTTGGGGTCACTTCCAACCCAAGCCATTTTATGATTCTATGAACAGAGTCAGCTTGTAAGACCAGAGTCATTCCCTTCCTGCAAAAACAGGGAATGGCATTAGGAAGTGACTTAACAACCAGCCAATTTATGTGAGTAGTCCTCAGTTTGCTTGCTGTGCAGGGAAGAAGCCACAATTCCTTGAAACAATCACATAGTCATGTCCTTAATACATGCTGCTTAACTCTAGTGATTAACATACTTCCTAAGAAATAAGAACATTTTTGCTTCAGTCATTTACATACATTATCTGAAACTAGTTCTACCATCTTGAAGTTGTTTCAGGTGCTTCCTAAATCAGGTGGCACCCTGTATGTTCTTTCAATTAAGGAAGGTTTTCAAAACGCCTTGGTGCATGCTCAGTATTAGCAGATTTGGCTATAGGCAATTCCCAGCACAGTAATCTGGCTGTTAGGAATTCTATTCAGAAACACTGAACTTTGCTGCTGGACCTGGTTCAGAAAGCACACATACTTACTTGTAGTCCCAGATTTCACTTTGGTAAATATGTATCCAAAGAACTACTCTTTATCACAGTGAAAGATCACTGCTGTTTAAGTAAAAGTTTTAAACTAGATAGATATTAGTAAGAATAAAAGGAGAAACTCACACTGATTCCTTAGAAATAATTTCTACTTTGCCAGTAATTTATTATAATAAAGCAGTAATTAGCGTCAACCCCAAACTCTGCAACAACCCGTACTGCTTCACACATTGATTCAAAGCTTCCATGCTTCGGTGATTTGGTACCCCATCTGCTCCACAATCAATTAATATTCAGGAGAAGCCCCATGTCCAAATTAGCTGACAAATTAAGCACAAAAATAAATAATCGTTACTATATTTCTATTAGAGACTGGAATGCTTTGAACCATCAGAGTAAGGAAGTTCTGGAATGCACATATAATAAAGCGAGAAAAAAAAAACAAACATGAGCAGTTATGAGGAGCAATGTGATCTGTTCCTGAAAAGATATTTCATATGGCTGTCTGCAATTGCAAGGAAGTGGTTAAGAGACATTGGACCACACTTTCAATATTTTCCTTTCTATAACAAGGGAATCTACAGGAGATCCATAAACTGGACAGAATTAATAGTCTTTTTTAAAACTACTGTGAATAATTACACCATGGTCATTCATTAATTTAGTTTGTGCTTTTATCTGAAACCAAAACTACATGTGAAAATATATTTGAAAACTCCATTTGAGACAGTGTACAGAATAAAATAAATGCATTTACACACTACACATCTTGTTTCAAATACAATGTGAACTGAAAAGAATAATGTTAAAGGCAGTTAAAAGGAAACTACTCATGGAGAAGCACATCTACATGAAGTCTTGTGAATAAAAAAGCTTACATTGATGAAGAAGCACTACTTGTCCACCTACTGTAGCAAGCTCTACCTTCATGCAGCAGCAAGACAAAAAAGAAATCAGACATTAAAAATCACTGATTAAAGACATAAATTATTAATTAGCCATATACATCAGAAGTAGTTATGGTCCATAAGACTGATGTTTCTAATGCTTGGCCACTCTGAGAAATCAATATCCATCACTCACACATGCCAATAATCACAATGCAGATGAAAATAAAATAAAAAAAAAACACCCCCAAAAAACAAACAAAAAAACCTTAACCTTTGTTTTCACAATTAAGGTTTCCAAAGACTAGAGTGAGAAAACATTTACCCATAATAATTTTGACTTTACCACTACTGAATGCTTTGAGGCTTAGGTAAGATAGAGATCACATTGTACACTACTGAAGTTTAAGTGTTCAGATCTTATCTTATTGTAGATCCTTGACATCTTCGGACCTATTAAAATTCAGTTTTTCTAGATGTGAATTTCTTGAACATTGCTGTTAATCAAAAACATTTCAAAATTGTATTCACATAACCTGGGGTCAAATAGCTACTATCATCTAGAGATAAGTCTTCTAAAATTACTTTGATTAACGGCAATGTTCAGGAAAAATAGTCGACAGAAAATTGTGCTTAATAGCTTTCCTTAGTTTAAATGTTGTCCTAGCATAGAATAACTTATAATCTATTAAAGGCTACGTACTTTATATTCAGAAAAAAAAGGAGTTGTGTAATAGTATGTGAACAAAAAAATCAGCAATGTGAGACCGGCCTGCTGTGAACCTGGGGAAACAAAATACGATCAGTTGGAGATTTTTAAATCCTGTCTAATGCTGTTATATATTACCTTTAATGGTGAACAAAAATGATTTCAAGAGACTTACTGAAGTTGAGACACAGATTTTTCTAAAGTCAGTAATAAATATTTTAAATAAAAATGTACTTTGAAAAGCTTTATTTCATTGCATAGTCTCTCAATAAAAGTCTTGGTACTAAGGACATATTTAGTTTTTATGTAAATACTTGTACACTGATTGGAAAATAAAGCTGTAAATACAATAAAGAGAATGACATTACATGGCATTATAAGCTTGTATTACAGTCATACATCTCAATGTGGGGCATGATAAAATCGTAATATAGGCAAGAATGATTGCAGTTATAGTCTCATTACATCTTTTACCAAGTTAACAAGGAAAATTGCTCAAAGACTCAGTGCAGTATTTCTGATCTCTTCGGCTTGTGTTCCACATGCTGTATTGTATTCTTGAGGCTGTGTCTATGCTGATAGATTTTCTTCAGACAATGCTTATACATCACCCTCATCACCAATGCAAATTATTTTTACATTATGAATCATGACTTGCCTTTGCTAGAAAATATTTTAGGGACATGCCCCCATGTCAAATGGTTTTGGCTTGGTAAAAGTAACAGCCCTCATCACTGGCTCCTCAGCATGGTGCCATACTTTGACCTTGGCTCCTTGTCCCTGATGAGTGGAACTGGAAGTCAGGGAAAAGGTACTGAATCACATTCACGTTGTACCCATGTGGCTTCCCAGCACAACAGCAGAAAAAAACTCCAATATTCAAAATTGTGATTTTGAACTTCCACATACCAAACTCTTGGCTTTTGTACTATCAGAAAGGGCAAAAAGAAAATTGTTAATTCCTGTTTTCTTCTCAAGTAGGTGTCATAGTTTCATCTGGGATGGATTTTTCTTCATTGTCTGGTATGATGCTATGTTTTGGTCTAGGACAAAAACAATGTTGACAACACACTGATGTTCATAGCTGCTCCTAAGCAGTATTGTACAGAATCAAGGCCATTCTTAGGGAAGGGCCCAAGCAGCTGGGAGGGAAGAGAATTAGGACAGATGACTTAAACTGGCCAAAGGGACATTCCACACCATTTGGCCAAAGTGATATTCCACACCATCATGTGGAAGGAGTTTTGAAAGGGGTAGGACTTCACTTGGCTCTTTTCCACTGCTTGGGAGGCTATCTGGGCATTGGTCAGGGGGTGGTGAGCAATTGTTTGTGCATCACTTGTTACATATATTTATACAGACATAACTATTATCTTTTACCGTTTCTTTCTATCTTAGTAAATAGTTTTACCTCAATCCACAAAATCTGCTTTTTTTTTTTTTTTTTTTCCCCGTCTTTCTGATTCTCTCTCCTATTCCGCTAGGAAGGTGGGGGGAGTGAGCAAACAACTGTGTGGTGCTCAGCCACCTGCTGGGTTAAACCACAAAAGGAGGAAATGAGGGGTCTTAGTTCCTGCACTGGCCCTTCATCCCTATTACATCTTAAGGTACTGCACATTTGTGAGCCTTGATTTTTGTCAGGCACCCTTATTTCCTTAAAATCATTTATACAGCCCTAAGTTAGTGCTCTGAAATCCATTCCTTGGCACTGGTGTTAGAACGTCACAACACCTAATTCTCTTCCTTAAAAGCCTGCCTTACCTCCCAGAAGCAAAATTTAGATGTAATAGGAAAGACTGCAATAGCTAGAAGGTACATGCCTATTACACAACATGACTCATAAAAAATGTTCTATCATCTCCTTGCTGGATAGTGTAATGAAAAATACTCAAAATACATTTTATTGCCATTTTTTATCAGTTTCCTATTTTTTCAACAATTTCTGTGACTGGCAAGTGTAGGATGGAAGAAAATCCCCAAAATGTTAAAGGACTGTTGCCATGACTTATTTCATTTATACCCCGCAGCATTAACCCTAGCACCTAAAGAAGTGTTAGCTGTACTTAAATAATCTTTGATAAGAAATTTCTTAGACCATAATATTTCATGCTAAATGCTCACAACTTGACTTAATCCAAAGCAGGAAAGAATTGATAAGGCACAGAAAAGTGTTACCGAGCCTTCAAAGATTAAATAAAAATAAAAAATGTACATTTAATTGATGTTGCTGTTCTAGTTTTTATTAAAAAATGTGAAATGCAAGGAATAAACATTAATCAATATCTCAGTTTAGATGAGATTCACTAAGTTTTCAGACACTGAATATAGTTTTCGTGTTCATTTCAGAGGCAAGGAGAGAGTATGTCAGAACTAAGTGAGACTAGGATAGAGGATTTATAGAAACTAAATTTCAGTGCAAATCAATTATAAACTCTGAGCAAACTAATTTGGGAAGAAACGAACTGTGCTGAACCAGCTCCTTTTACCTGTTCCTAAAGCAAGGCCTTTCAAACCTGTTTTAATCTCTTTATTACCTACAACTTCCCAAAGACTAGCTCCTGTTGATCACTCCATTCAATCTTATCCTTTCTTCTTCCAAACGCACCTTGCATTTGCATTGAGACATGTGGGAACAATTTCTGTTTTTAATTTAATCTAATATGGCAATGACTTTCATTACAAGAAATGCAAATTTAAGTTACTATGATTTAAATGCAAGTCTTGAGTGTCTGTCAAGAGGAAACAAGAACAACTGTTATCAGACTGCTGACAAAATTCACCCAAGCTTTTTATATAAGTGAGGAAGGAAACCTCTGAAAGTGCATGATGGCTAATTCAGTCTTATGGGTTTAGCCTTCTCCCTAATTTCACTCTGCATTATATTGGATCTTGTTTTGTTCTCATGCATCTTTCCATAAATTAATGTACATTTGGCGGTTTCTAGGACACTGCAAAATGGAAACTTCCAAATCTGAAACATACTTTATGATCATTACTGATTGTTAGAGCACGATTTGAATCATTCTTAAAAAAAAAAAAAAAAAAAGAGAGAGAGAAAGTTTCTTAATTAAAGAATGGATTAATAATTTTGTGTAATTCTAGTATTAATAAGTAATAAATTAATCTTATTTATGTTGGGATGAGTGAAGGTGAAAAGATGAATCTCAATCCTATCTCATTCTCATAGATGAGGCTTAGTGACAGTATGCTTTCAAGCAGTGGCTGGACATCTTATTCAAGTCAGGTGTTTATGGGATTTCTTCCAAAGTACAAATAGGTATAAACATTTCTCTTCCTCAGAAAAGGAAACAATTGGGAAATTATAATGATCTGTGATTAACATATCTGGATTATTTTAAATTTCTGAAATGTGTTTCATTACTAGGCTTTCCACTCTGTACACAAGCATACTGTAGTTGACCATTACAAGTTGGTGATCTGTGACAAAGTACGTAGAGGTTTATAATTATATAAGGTCCATATTTATATTTTATAAGCTATACTCTGATAATACTCTGATAATTTATGTAGATCTCATTCTAAACTGATGGCTTTGAACAGGAGATCCATTTAGTTTCCAAACACTGTTGTGTGGTATCTACCTATAGATAGATCAGTACAACTTACACTTTGATACAGAATTTAAGGAATATGCATAAACACTGCTGGCATCAAAGGAAAGCTTCTGGTAGCTGCAGCGTGTAATGTTAAGTAATGTGTTGAGGAGAATAAATGGAAAAGAAACACAAAAATTGTGGCAGTGTTTTCTCAATTGTTGTGAACTGACCCACTCCCTGCCCCCCCCCCCCCCCCCCCCCCCCCCTCCCCCTCCCAGAATAAAAAGAGCAGTGGAAACCCTCAGATCTCTGAAAAATAAAATCTCAACGAATCCAAAGAATAAAAAACATCTTAAAGAATGACCTGATATTTATGAGATTCCACTCACTGCAGTTCTAAATAGTATTGTTCCTTGTTAAGTATTTATTAATTTAGCATAAATATTTTACAAAAAAAAAACAACTGTCTAGTAATTGCCTTTAGAATTTAATGCCAAACTCTTGAGTTTATCCTCTTCTTATCCACTGTTCCTGATATGAAAGCTTTACAAAGATCCTAAGCATTCTAATTACTGCTACAAAAACATACTACTTGTATATCCTTGTTTTAGGCCAAATTTCCATTTCCACACCTATATCAGCAATCAGAGTACTGATAGGCTGAATTATTGAAGGTAGAGCACCAATATTTTGTAATGTCAAATCGAACTAATGGGAAAAATTCTTCCATCATCCGTTGCACTTTTCTCCTATGGAATCCAGCCTGCTTCTAAAGTAAAAGGAGTCCTGCAAATGTTTTTGGGAGTAACACAAAGTTAAAAGGTGAAGACTGAAAGTAAAGTAGGCAAGTGTTAGTCTTAACAGTCAAGTAGAAATGCAATTTTCTCACATTCCTGTAACTCGTACTGGAACAATGTTCTAGGGCAGTTTGCGCCCACACAGGTCACAGTTACGATGTGCAGTCATTCACTATTATCCAAAAGATTGCAGGAATAACTCCCAGGCTCCCATGCTCCTCTCTTTACAGCACAGAAGCAAAAAGGTGATTGTGAAGTGTAACCTGCATATGCTAATATTCAAGATTGCCTTCATGAATGCACTGGAGATAGGTTGAAGCTGAGTCATCTTACTTCATGTGACCTTCATCATTCAAGAATTATTATTATTATGGTTCTTCCTTTTCTCTGCTGCAGAAAATTTAATGGTCAAAAGCATGCTAGAAAGGAGAATGAAATTGTGCAGCAGGAAATAGTGCATTTTTAAGAGCCTCACTAAAAACCAAGTATTAGGAAATAAATGCAAAGTAAAAAGTGATTCATCTTCTGTTTGTTTTTCAAGATTGCATATAAACTACTCTGACAGTTCTCTTTCAGTGTATCAAGCTAATTAATGTTATGTGTTTTCACTCAATTTCCTCTCTTTGGGATGGACTGTGATTGGGCCTTGTTCTTGTGTGAAGGAAAATGGGATTTAAAAATAATCCTGTTCTGGACACGATCCAGTGATAGATGTGTTTGACACCAAGAACTGTACATTGCAAGTCTAACAAATCACTTTGCAAAGGGACTAGGATTTCAACAGAATCTAAGTAAGGAAATTTTCTTTAAAGATGGTGTTTATTCATTTGTCCCATCATCACTGATTACAATCTAAATTCTAAACACATTGTCATAGGTAATTAATCCAATCTAGGCAAATTCAAAATGTTGTGCTTAACATCATTAATGGTACGCATTTTTCACTTCGTGCCCTATATTTTAACAGATAAACACTTTGCAGCCACTTTGGTATGTAAAAATTCAGTTTAATCATCAAAAGCTATGAGATTTCCAGATTCCTCTTTTCCTAATCAATTGCACACAATTACTGTGCAGCAGTGATCAAGTATCAGAAAAGATCAGTTAGTCTTTCTGTGTAATGGAAGATTTTTTTTTAATTTAAGACATAATACATCTTTGGTCTTACAGACGAAGCTTTCCTCTCACTTAGAGGAAAAACTTAATGTAGACACAGAGTCAATAAAAAATAAAAGAGACTGAAAAAATGACCCCTTTACATTCACTGAAAAATCAAGGCTGAAAGCAGTAAGACCTCCTAAACCACTGAAAAAAAAAAAAAAAGAATTTTACATATGGACCTGGTATTCCTTTGTCTATTTTGACTTACAAAGCAGCCTTGCAAATGTGCCTAGCTCAAAAGGTGATACTAAAAACAAAAGGTTAGAGATCATCACGGTATATTAATTATGCAAAAGAAGCCAAACCAAATTTAATCAGAAACAGCAGACTCCAAACAGGAAAAATCTCTTTTTTTTTTTTTGTCAGAGAAAACATTTATGGTAATGCCAGAGCATCTGCTGATTACAGTCAGAGCTGCAGGATGCCAACATTAAATCACTGAACCATCTTGACAGGTTTCTCGGTACTCAAGTCACATTCTAATAATAATTTGCTGTGAAATTTACCCAAATCTGAAAATTAGCCAGAAAATGTTTACAAAGAAAATAGGTAAGTCAATAATGGAGGTACAAAATGCATTTTCATCTGAAAAAACCATATTTAAAAAAGATGTTCGGTTCTTAGACATTTCAGAGCTGCATTTATATTGATAAGTCTCTACAAAAGACTGAACATTTTAAGAACAAAATATAATTTTTTCTTCAATTTCCTGTTGATCGTGATCTACCACTTTTTTGTTTAGAATGTTAGCATGCATGTTTGTTTAATATAAACTCAGATTGGCCATCTGAAGAAGGCTTGCACCATTTAAAATCAA
Organism: Gallus gallus; assembly: GCF_016699485.2. Taxonomy (NCBI): domain Eukaryota; kingdom Metazoa; phylum Chordata; class Aves; order Galliformes; family Phasianidae; genus Gallus; species Gallus gallus. The sequence goes on along the minus strand of NC_052532.1, from coordinate 162,501,928 downwards.
TTTTTAATTCCTGACACCTGAGGATTCTACACAGAACAATATACTTCATTGTAAAGCTTTAATTGATGCATCTATGTACTGTGGAGGGTGATTACTTGAATAATAAGTATCAGAGATGTGTGATCTGGTTGCTAAGCAAATGTGAGCAAGACTACAAGCCTGAGAAACTACGTAACAATGAATCAAGGTGTGATGACAGGATAATTATTCCAAGAATTGTCATGTTGAAGGACTCACAGAACACTGACCTGCATGCGATCACACATTGTAAAATTGCTTGAGGGGTAATTAAAGTAATAATAGGAAAGTCCAGTCAGTTACAAATAGAAAAATACATGCTTAACTTATTTCTCTGTAGCATGCACAGTCAAATGATTTCTCATGTTATAGTAAATGCTTCAACAGAGAAAGAATTCAGAGGACAACAGATTACCGCAAAGACCACTGGAATTTATCTGAACTAGCATTAATGGTTTTCTTTCTCGGCACATGTAAGAAGAAGACCAACGCCATAGCTACAAATGTTCCCTCTTTTTTTTTTTTTGGAGTTTTTATTGCTGAGCGTGATGTTACATGTATGGAATAGCTCTTCATTCAGCTTGGGTGACATGTTTCCCAACCTCTTGCCAAGATGCTGTATGTGTTTTCGGAGTGAGGGAGAGGAAGTCTTGGAACTCTTCAGCAACAGACAAAACATTGGTGTGTCATCAACAGAGCTCTGTTGGGAACACAAAGCACAGCACCATATGGGCTGCCAGGAAGAAAGCTAACTGCCACCCAGCCAGACCTGGCACAACTGCTGATATTTTAACAGATCAATACTTACTTAGTTGCCATTTTATATCTACGTTTGATGAAAGCTATTCACGTGCCAGTTTTAAGACTTCTAAGATTTCAAGATACACTTTCACAGTTTTGATATTTGCCTAACACATTTCCATTCCTCTCCCTCTCAGCTTTTGTTCAGTTTACTGTATCAGTTTATACTGGTACAAGCCCCCCCCTCTGCAAGCCTGCACTTCAGTTCTGAGAATATATACCTAGTGTATAAAACTAACTAAATAAAAATAAATAAAACTAAATAAAACAAAATAAACTAGTTCTAGAAGTCTGTCCATCTGATTGCTCAGCAGCATATATTCAGAAATCTCATTCCCCTATGTGCCACCATTATGCCTTCTTTTTCCCCTTACATTTTCATGAAGACCGGAATACCTATACGTAACTGTATAGGCTATATACAGGTCATATATAATCATGACCCTCTGCATTTCTGAAAAAGAAAATTCTTCTTCTGCCATCACATTCTAAAGGGAACCTAAAAACACCTCTTAGGAAACACATTGCATATAATAATTGAAATTGTCATAATGACATTTCTTTCTAGATGAATACGTTCTGTAAACACATTGCCAGCTCATCAGTTAAGTTACTCAGTCATGATAAATATGCTAGAGCTACATTTCCAAATCTTTCCTACTGTCCTCATTAGAACTCATTTCAAAAGACTAGTATTATACCTAAATAGCTTTAAATGCTATGAAGAAAAACAAATTCTACTGATAAATAACTCAGTGTTCAGCAGCTAAATGCAGCCTAGGTAAAATCTATTAAAATGCAAATTTCAAGCACAGACTTGATCATTTCAAAGTAACATCCTATAGAAGAAATATAATTTTTAGATTTGTGCAATAATACTGTGAACAAATCAAGATTCCCAGAATCACTTAGCACCATCGAACAGTAACTGTTCAGCAGATTCTGAAGACATTTCTAAAAATTATGGCTAGCTGTTCATATATTTTACTTCAGAAACATCCTAACTCAGAAAGACTATGGGGGTGAGGGAGAATATCCTCTAAGAATTCAGCTAGTGCAAACTACATGTTATCTGCTCTTTCAAGCTGGGTCTTTACCTAGGAAATTACAAAATATTAAAAAAGACTTTATGTCTCTTGGGAAGATATTGTAGGGATCAGGAGCACAGGCAGTGTTCTCCTCAATTCTCCTGGTTGGAGACTGGGACCTGAGCAGAAAGAGGATAACAGACCAATTGAATTAATGCCTGTGTGGATGGAATCAAGTTCAGGGTTTCTGGTACTATGAACATGGATCCGCCTTTGAGACTAGGCATGTTGACACTGAATAGGATGTAACTGACCAGTAGGAACAAGAATATACTGGCAGCAAAATGGCTGGGCTTATCACCAAAGCTTTAAATTATATTTGATGGGGGAAGGCGATATACTGCTGTGTGACAGAAAAGATACACAGAATGTTGTCACTTCAGAAAGTAGAAGTGGAAAACCTCACATTTGTTCCAGAGGAATTTGGGAAAGCTCCTCAAAAAATGTAATGCGCCCAATAGCCTAGCTGAAGTGCCTCTGCACCAATGCACGCAGCATGAGAAATAACCAGGAGGAGATGGAAACTGTGGTGAAATTAGAAATTATGTCCTAATTGCTATCACAGAAACATGGTGGGGCAAATCATACAACTAGAATACTACGACTGAGCACAACAGGCCTTTTAGAAGGAATAGGCAAGGCAGAGGAATTGCCCTCTATACTAAGATATAGGTAGACTGTGAAGATCTGCCTTTAAAATATAGCCATGATCAGGAGGAGTGTTTGTGTGTGAAAATTAGGGACTGGACCAACAAAATACATCTGGTGGTCAGAAACTAAGGCAGGCCATCTGATCAAGAGAAGTATGTGGATGAGGTCATCTTGCTTTAGATACAAGAAGTGTTGTGCTCATAGGCTCTCATCCTGATGGGGGGATGTCTGATGCAAAAGCAACAAGGAGAGCTACAAACAATCCAGGAGATTTCTGGTGTCCACTGAGGATAAATTCCTAGTCCAAGTATTGAACAGATCAACCAGAGGTGAAGCATTACTGGCCTCTATGCTCACCAGCTGTGGAGGAGATAATTAAAGAGGCAGTTTGGGCTGTAATGACTACGGCCTGGTTGAGTTCATGACCTTGAGGAATACAGGCCTGGCAAACAGCAGAGTCAGAGTCCTGAACTTCAAGAGAACAAACTTCCAGCGGTTCAAGGAATTATTGAATGAAATCCTCTGGGAAACTGTCCTTAGGGACATAGGAATTGAACAGAGCTGGCAGTTATTCAAGGACATATTTCTGAGGGCACAAGAGCTCTCTGTTCTCAGCATAAGAAATGAAGTGAGAAAGCAGAAAATTGGCATGGTTGAGCAGAGATCTGTTGGTTAAACTGAGGGAAATGAAGGAAAAATGCAGGCAGTGAAAGCAGGGAAGTATGGCCTGGGAAGAATATGGGGATACTGTCCAGATGTGCAGAGATAGGATCAGGAAAGCTAAGGCACTGATGGAACCATGTTCGGCAAGAGATATTAAAAATAATAAGAAGAGATTCTATGATTCTATAGATACATTGGTCAGAAGAGACAGGCAAAGGGCAGTGGATCCTCTCTGATAAATAGGAAGGAAGAACTGGCTTCAATAGACAGCTACAGAGAATGACCTGGGGATCCTGGTGGCTGAGAAGCTGAACATGAGCCAGCAGCATCCACTTGCAGCTCAGAAGGCCAACAGTATCTTGGGCTGCATCAAAAGAAGGATGGCCAACAGGGAGAGGGAGGTGATTGTTCCCCTCTGCTCTGTCCTTGTGAGGCCCCATATTGTTCCCAGGTCTGCAGTGTCCAACGCAGGATGGAGTGGGTCCAGAGGAGGGGCACAAAAATGATCAAAGGGCTGGAGCACCTATTTTATGAAAAAAGGCTGAGGGGATCTGGGCATGTTTAACTTGGAGAATAGAAGGCTTTGTGGAGACCTCACTGTGGCCTTCCAGTACATGAGGAGAGCTTATAAGCAGGAAGGGGACTGACTTTTTACACTGTTTAATAGTGATGAGACAAGAAGAAATGGCTTTAAAATAAAAGAGGGGAGATTCAGGTTAGATATTAGGAAGAAATCTTTTACTCAGAAGGTGGTGAGGCACTTGAACAGGTTGCCTGTAGAAGCTGTGGATGCCCCCGTCCCTGGAGTTGTTCAAGGCCACGTTGGATGGGGCCCTGGGCAGCATAAGCTGGTGGGTGGCAACTTTACCCACAGCACAGGGTTGGAACTAGATGATCTTTAAAGTCCCTTCTAACCCAAGCCATTTCATGATTCTATGATATGATTCCTATGTTTCCTGCTTCTGAGATTAGCAATGACAAAGAGTTTCTTCCATAATTTAATATTTAAATGAGGACAGTTTGAATAAGCTGAGGTGTAGGTCTGTGTTTTAATCTTCTATTATCTAAAAGCATACCTTAGAACAAAGTATCAGTATTTGTGTAGGTGCACTGCAACTACAGAAACAAAATCATCTCTTTTTGGCAGTACTGTGTAAAATTATTCGAAACAATGGAGCATGCTTAGTCCTGTGCGTCCTTGTGCCTGGCCAAAGGCCAATGATCCCCATGTGAGATTCACTGGAGTAAATGACTTTCTGCTAGTTGCCTCAGGCTCCCTTCACAGTCAATGAGGAGAAACAAGCACTTCTGAAGTGTGCTTCATTTCACCCTGATGTAGATATCCGAAACAGGTAGAGACAGCTTACAATAACTAACTCAAATGTGAATGCCTGCAGTCTAGGCATCTAAAAATAAGTCACCAGATACTATTTTTAAAGGTTATAACTTCATGTATTTGAAAAGTTCAAACTTTTGACCACATAAAATCTGCATAAAGGGTGGACTGTCAAGTCAGTACAGTGACAGCAGATTCTAAGATCCTACATTATACTCTCCATGATTTCAAAGGTAGGCAACAGATTATGTGCAGCAATCTCAATATCTATTTAACATAAGTGATAGAATTTCATAAAGTTTTTTCTTGGTGAAGTAAATCACATTCTGTTTGCTAAAGCAAATAGTTTAGATATGAAGAGGGGAAAACTGTATTATATATAAGATACAGTCAAGAACTGTAGATGTGAAAATAGTCATTATTAAGTATGCCACTCAGCTGTTAGTTATCAAAAATTTTTGCTTCTTAAAAATCCTTTATGTTCACTTTCTGTTCTCTAAATATTTAGGCATATATATTACAGTTATTTAGGTTCTTATTTCTTACAGATTTATGATACTTTTGTGTAGTTTTGCAAGTTTCTAACAAGCCTGAAACATATTCAGGACTTACAATCAGCCTATAAGATAAATGACCTCTACGTCTGTACTGACTTATGGAATCCTATCCCTCACATGAAAATTAGCACTGCTTTAAACTGATGATGGGTTAGATTTAGTCCTAGCCATGCAAAATTTATAAATTCTAGTACTGTACACTGAAACTTAAGAATCTCATATGCAGTGTTTACTTCTAGTTTTAAGGGATTAAGATATAAATATGGTGCTTTGCTTTGTATAGCAAGGCAACTGGATTTTAGATATTACTCTGCCTTATGTGTTTGAATTTGTGTTACCTAAAACTGCTAGCTTAGTAGGTGAAAGGATTAAGGGGAAAGTGATTTAAATCTCATGAAAATGTATACAAATTCTCTCCCTCAAATAAAAACAAACCACTAACAACCTCTAACAGTGCTTATTAGAATATGTAGCAACTTAAAAAAAACAGTATAAAACTATAGCAACACCTGTTATTCAACACTACTTTAACTCATATAGTCTCATTGCCATTCAAAATATACAGTAAACAAAATACTTTCACTGGATCATATCACCATATTTTATGCATATATTAAATATTTTTTGCTTCTTGTAAACATACTAAGCATGACATTAAATTTGAATTATTCCATAAAACATGAACCTAAAGAATTAGTAAAGGAAGTCATTCGAGTTCTAATATTGTAATGGCTATAATGATGATAGCAATAATAAAAAAAACCTATTTTTGGTATGAAATAAATACAGGCAATTAAATTGCTTTCCTTTTCATCTCTGGACATTTATCTTGTTCACTTTCACTTTTTAATAGACTTCTATGCTATATTCCCATTATCCCATCATCCATTCAGAAATAATCTGAATGACCTCTGCCTATCAGAATTAAAACAGAAAGTAATTTCTCTTATCGTATTACATACAGTTCCATATTCTTCCGAGCAGGAATGACTGTTACACAAAAGAGATCCTACTGAAATAGATTTCAAATTTTTGAGACTTTTTTAATAGGCAAGTATGTAAGACATCTGTAAGTGGCTGAAATTGAATAGTACTGTACAAACTATACAAACTATTTAATTTTCAAGTGCAACACAAAGCGTGGGATGTTGTCTACAGATCCCATATATGCATCCACATTTGCCATACTCCACTACAATAAATCCATGTAAGATATTGTAGTCTCTAAACAGAATCATTATGCCTGACTCTAGAGGACAAAAGCAGAAAAGAGATTGCACTGTCAAGTGACTAGTCAAGGGAAAAAGGCAATCTTCAGAGTACAATTAAAAGCACATACTTTAGGTATCTACTGCCTTTTTTTCTTAGTACTAAAGTCCAGTTTAGATTAGTTTTAAATAGATAGTTACAACAGGTTCCATGAAATTAAGTAGGAGTACACCCACATCAGACCATGAACTCTCTTTACTTTCTTCATAGGTATTGAAACCCACTTGAGAATTGTCAGCTTTGAATGGCACTTTCTGACTCTCATTCCTAATAAAATAATTTTTTCAGTGGTGTAAGTCAGACAGAGAAGTGGGCTGAAGAAGTTAAACAGATATATGGTAGACAGAGACCATTAAGCCTAGTGCTTTGTGTAGCTGGCTGGCTTTTCAGACTTTTTTTTTTAAACACAGATCAGTAAGATATAATTTACATAGTGCACTGACTATATATGAGTTGGCATTAAACAGTATCACGTTCTGGAAAGAACTAACATGAATGCTTATGACGGATAAGAGGATTTTGGAAGATACTTCAGCTGCACCAAGGCCAGGTTGGATGGGGCCCTGGGCAGCTTGGTCTAGTATTAGATATGGAGGCTGGTGGCCCAGCAAGGAGCACAGGGGTTGGAGCTTGGTGATCCTTGAGGTCCCTTCAAACCTAAGCCATTCTATGATTCTATGCACTGGATTACCTATTGTGAAAGGAAGGATAGGGAAATGCGAGATCTCCAAATTTATGATTATATAAATTCAGAGATCAGAACTGCACTTAAATTTTGTTCAGACTTATTTGACTGAGAGATATGAAACCCACTTAACAGTAGGAATTTACAATACATTAGGATTCTGAATGCAGCTTAAGAAAGCACTCTATCACCTGTATTTCCTAGGTTAGAAAAAATATTTGTAACAGGAATTAAGAAATCACATGATTATAAAAAAAATCTTTTGATGATGTTGTATATATATATATATACACTACTATATATATATATATAAAAACAGATGCATATTGTTTCTCTTTATTATTACAAAATGTTTTTGTTTTTTTTTTTAATTTGGTTTAAACAATATTAATCTGGATATGGTAACAGTTTTTTTATTTCTTAAATATATGAATCCCAGCTTCCTGCTATATTTATTAAAATATAAATGAAATGACAAAACATGTCATTAAAGAGTAAAAATGAATATTCACTAAATGTACAATCATCAGTCTAAACCTGTGATTTCGTTGAAATATAAACACTTTAAGGTTAGAAACTGTAATTACAAATGGGTTATCAAAGAAAATAAAATCACTACATTGAAGAAAAACCCATAATCATTCTCTGGCACAATTTAAAGTTTTTTTTTTTCTGTTGTTCAAGTTTTTATGTAAAATGTTTCTCCTTGAATAATTGTCATCATATTTCAAAAAATAACGGTGGAATGTAACCTCTGACTTGAATATAAAAATTCTCATATCTCATCCTCCCAAATTGAAGGGAATCATATATTTATCTTTGTAACTATGTAGGTCACTCTAAAAGAAATGCCTGCTATTTATTTCCACGAAGACTACAACAGATAGATACAAAGGGCACAATAACAATATTTGGTAGAACAAATTCTCAGCTACAACATACTAATTTTCAATGAAGAAATGACCATTAGCTATGCATCTTTGCCATGTGATGAAAAAGAGCTTGCATGCCACGCTCATAAAAATATGCATGAGGGAAGGTGATCCACTGTTTCACAACTGCTATGATGGTATTGTTTCTAGGAAAATGTTGCCCACGAAGTCCATCATTCATTGTTCTGAACAGATGGAAGTCAGAAGATTTCAAATTCAGACTATGTAGTGGTTGTGGTAGGACAGTCCATCCAGGATTGGCAGTGTGCTCCACAGTCTTCCAGCTGGCATGGGATTATCATGTTGCAAGAGAAAGGTTCTCTTCTTCTCCATCCTGACTCTGGAAGCTAAAGCCTCTGGCTTAGTCAGTGTCAACATGTAGCAGTCAGACTTGATGGTTTGTCTGAATTCCAGGAAATCCAGAAGGATCATGCCTTTCCTATCCCAAATGACAGTGCACCTCGACTTTGCCTGCTGAGGGCTGCAGTCTTCAACTTTATCTTGATGGGGAATTCATGTTTCACCACTCCATGGATTGAAATTTTGATTCTGGATTCAGACACTGCGTCTGGTCACTGGTAATGATGCAATCCAGGTAACTGTCACCTTCACCCTCGTATTTCTTCAATAGGTCCTGACAATCTTGTACATGGTGTCCTTTCTGTTCCCCTATGAACGTTCATGGGAGCTACTTAATGCAAACTTGGTTATATTCCAATGCTGCCACCATAATTTCCAACACACTGAAACCAATATTCCATGCACAGTTCCCTGGTTGTAATCTGCTAATTCACATCGAAGATCTAGCTGATCAAGATGCTCTTCATTTCATGGTGTGACAGCTGTGCATGACCATCCAGAACCTGGTTTGTCTTTCACATAACTGTTGCTGATGCTGAAAAGCAGCACCCACCACCTCACTGTGCTCACATCCACGTTTGGTTTTCATAAAATTCAGCAAGCATCAATTAATGTCAGTGGGCGTAACCTTTTCCACATGGAGGAATTAATTGACACACCTTTGCTTCATAGACACTTCCACTGTCAGATGCCATTCAGTCATACTGCCCCTCTGTTGCCATCTGTCACATAGCAACAAAATATAATGGAATCTTGGCAGGAAGATTCATTCTCTACCGCCATATCACCAACATCTGCCTCTGATGTCATGTGCCAACATAATAGAATAGAAGGCATTACTGTGGAGCAGCCCACTTATTTATTGCACAAATGGGTTTTACTGCATTTGTCCTCATTTGAAAATTATATCATTAACATTTAATATTCTGTGTTTGATAATTTGGAACTCAAATCTAGTATTGCACCCTCCCACCCCCCCTTAAAAAAAAAAAGACCAAAAAAACGCAGAAAAACCACAGAAACACTCAGTTATAATGGGATGCATAATGTTGCAAGTAGGATTGTAGTAGCAGCATCAAAATTCATCAACAGCCATAGATTTCTAACATGAGAAATTGAGTTGTAGGAGAGAAACCTTTGTCATCTAAGACTGCAGTAAAACATATGCACTAGTATACCTTCTAGAAACAGGCATTTGAAAATGTCTAGCATCCAGGTTATAGTATAGTTAATGACATTAGGTACCACCTTCTGGAAAATGACTCTCCAGAGAAGTGAAGAAAATATAAAATACACTCCACTGTGTGTGATACTGTATATGAAGGATCTTCGATTCCTTAATGATCAACCTTCACCATGTGTAGTAAATCAATTTATTGCAATTATCACTAACTGATGAATTCTTATTTAGGAAAAAAAAAAAAAAACCAAAAAACAGCGATAACAACAACAACAAAAACAGCATACTGTTTATTCTCGCTGTATTTATTGCTTTTAAACAATGGTATGAAAAAAAATCCCCAAATAATCTAACTATTCGTAACTGCTCACTTTAACATAAATACATACATACATATATACATATGTATGCGTATGTGTATATGATTTCAGTTAAAAGAAATACCAAACAGTTATTAATGGTACATTACTATAAAATAAAAATTCAGGATAGTTTGAAAACCTGTCAGTTGGCACAATTACTGTTTCATAACGGGAGGAATAATTTCTTGTAGAGTGACATGTTCCCTTATGTCACAGCTATTCTTCCTTTACAAAAGCTGTTACTTTGATGGGAAGGACAAATGTCTGCCATATATTACTATGCAGTCCATTACAATGGGTTCATTCATATTTATAATACAATCTGTGATGTTGATGCAATCACTTTAGACTTCACTGTTATTTCAAACAAATCCATAACTGTGAAAAAGGCAGGCTGTTGACAGGAGTTAATGTGGGTTTTACTCTGTTTACAATTGCTTTCTAATCTACTAAATGGCTGTGAAAATTGATGCACTGTTAGAAGTGCTTTTGTACACTACTACAGATAAAGGGTTGTTACATAGCAGTGATCTCTGTAATGCTAAATTGAATTTTTGACAGAAGTTTTTTGCCTTTCCAATTTGAATGTGACAAGGTAGGCTATGCAATTTCTGGTAAGTTTAATTCCACCAATTCAAAACATTTTTCCACCTTTATTAATTGAGATAGCTATTACTGCTAGAAGAAAAAAGTTTGAAATTAAACATACAATATCAAATTATATACTGTAGAGAAAACCTGTTAGTGGACAAACTAAGGGCCAGAGTTAGTGATTTTGCAATCAGATTTGTTGAAAATAGGTAAGTGAATCCTCAAACAGGTTGTACAGCTTGCAGAAATGCTCAGTATGTCATGAAGGCAAACAGATTCTGCTTAGAATCACAAAACAACAAAGTCTGGAGTAACGGAATGACTTGTCAATAAACACATTTCCAGAGGGATTTTAGGAAGATGTGTAAGGATAGGTTTTTAATTTTTTAAATTTATTCACACAATGAAATCTCAGTCAAAGAATTCCTAATTTTTTTTTTTACCACCATGAAAAAGAAGAGAATAAAATAAAAAAAGAAAAAGAAATAAAGAGAGAAAAATGAAAAAGAAGAAAAAAAGAAAAAAAAGAAAGGAAAAAAAGAGGAAAGAAAGAAAGAAAAAAAGTCCTTTTAAGATTTCCCTGGTAAGAAAGTGCAAAGAAATACCAAGGACTGTTACCGATATGAAACCACTGTAGATTTCGGTACCGTCTCTGTATAATAGCTATCCTAAAAAAAAGCCTAATGTACTTCTCTGAAATATCTGGTGTCTCATAAAAATCTTAACCTAAACAATGCATGACAGAACATCTTCTAGTTTCAATCAAGAAGTTGTTGAGATCCAATATGAATATGAAAATATTACTAAAAAAATAATGAACAGCTTTCTCTTTTTATGGTTTATGATGTAAACTATTAAAAAAAAAAGTCATAACCATGACACTTGCCTGTCTAATAACACTCAGATTTGCTTATGCGTTTTAATTCTACCAGATTTAATGAAGAGGCATATACCTCTCAGACAGTAGAACAGTTTAGGCTAGAGAAGGTCTCTCCAAATCATCTGGTTCACACCCAACTTCAAAATACAGCTGTTAAGGTAGATCCTATTTTTTATCAAAAAAAAAAAAAAAAAACAAACAGGATAAAAAGATTCAAATTTCATCATTCAACCTTGGTGACATTTACTTAATTACCTCAACTAACTTTTGGAGTCTAATATACTACAAAAACTGCCAGTGCATTTCACACAGGACAGTATTACCATACTATGCAGTGTAGCAAGTAAAATTCACTTACACAGTCTATCAACTAAGAAATACAAATGCGTATTAACCAGGCTTCATGAACAGTAAAGTTCACAAAGCATTTTATTTCTCATGCCGTTTTTTTTTTTCCTATATGACATCATATCTCTGTCCTGAATACTCACTTTTTTTTCCACTGTTTTCAAAAGAAAATAGCCTTAACAGTTAAATTCTGTACTTCTTTTTAGCTCAAATGAAGAAGAATCATTAGAGGTAAGTGCTACTGCGTGAGTCTTATGGACACTGCAAAGCAGAGAATAAATTCAAGTTTGGTATTTAGAGATTGATTGGTTTTAGAGAATGATAGCATTGTAAGAAGGTTCTTCTGGAGTTGCTCCAGTACATACTGGTAATAGGCATTACTTACAAGCTATCGTTGATTGTTTAAAACTACAGAACTGATTGTAGTTAAAGATGAATCTTCTTCAAGTAAGTAAAATACTCCACAAAGGGGATATATAAAAAAGTGATTATTTTGTTTAAACATGGTTAAAAATACAAGAAATTCTGCTGCAATATTGCTTACATTAGATCAGCAAATACAATATAATACAAGAAAAATGTTTATCCCAGATAATTAGCAGGGAATCTTCTAAATGCTCTTAAGTAACATTTTGTTCCAACTTGCAGCCACTTATTAAACCCAATCAAAGAAACTATGTATTTTAGCAACCTGTACTTCAAATGCCATGAAAGTTCATTATGTACAAGTTTAGTATTTCAGAGCTTCTGCATCATACAGTGTTTGTTTGAATTTTCAAACATCTGGAACACTTCTCTAGAACTGCTGGAACCAAAAAGAACTTCTTTTAATAGGCAGTTTTATGATTTGTGAAAAATACAGAAAATCCAGTAACCATTTTATTTGAGATACTAAATCAGATGAAACTTAGACTTTGTTAGCCTAGAGAGAGTGACATCATTTTTGTGTAGTCACAAAGATGAGAAAGTTGGTATAAAAAGTATCCCATCCATGTATAATTTACCGCACAGCACCTCAAAATATGGCTGAATGAGCTAGAACTATACTTGAAAGGCCAGATTAGGAAAAGATCAATCTGTGAAGTAAAATTGAAGCAGTATTATTAAAACAGTTAAGTAATTGTATTTTCTATTTTTGCTAAGTAGATTTTAATGTGCTACAAACACCAAATTTACATGAAAAGACAACAACAACAACAGCAAATATTTACATGAATGTTACAATGCTTTATAATACCATGTCTTTGTTTTTCAAGCAAGTAAAACTAGGAAAATGTATAAAGATTTCTGTTCACTAAAAATGTTGCAGGAATCATAGTGAAAACACAGTAAGAAAAGTTGAACATTTAGCAAAAACTGTGCCTTATGCATTAAATATATTAAATTATCAGTCTAAAGAGAGACTTTAAATTTTAACAATCTAATAAATGTGTACTAGCATTTTTTTTCTAATGAAGATAAGAAACTCAGTTATTCCTTCTGTAGACAATATATTTTCTAACTACTTACATAAAAATTTTCTTACTGTTTACACCTGAATTCCTATCATGAGGAATCATAGAATCATTTAGGTTGAAAAAGACCTTTGGATCATCAAGTCCAACCATCAATGTGACATACCAATTTACATAATTAAACAACATCTTGTAGTGCCCATGTCTCTTAAATACCTCCAGTGATGGGGACTCCACCATTTCCTTGGCAGCCCATTCTACTACTTGAAGAAATTCATGAAGAAATTCTTCTCAATATGTACTCTAAACCTCCCCTGGCAAAACTTCAGGCTGCTATCACTGACTTCCTTAATTTTTCTCCATTTTTAACCCTGGAATAGATGCAACCACTTATTTATCACACGTTTTTGTATGGTTTTCCAAAACTTTTTTGTGTGTTTTTTAACGTCTTCAGCTGTTAACTCCCATTTCTCCAACCTTAGTTGAATGCCTAGTTCTCATGTGCACTTTCACTGGCCATCTAGCCCTTCTATCTCTTCTTCTTACACTCCATTCACTTCCACTCCCTTTTTGGACAAATTGTCTAGACTAATTATCCATTTCCTGGCCAAGAATTCCCATCTGCCTGAACCCTACAAGTCAGAAGTCTCCTCCTACAGATACATTTCATTTCAGTTTCCATCTGTATACTGTTCCTCCAGTGCGGGAGGAGCAGAGGATAACAGGAAAACCCAGGGCTGTTATATATGTTCAGTTAAACACTATCGTTTGCCAGATTAAAAACAGGCCAAAACTTGTGAAAGAAACAAGGTCTCACTGATTTTCTGCTCAGATGTGATTAGGAACTGTAGCATGATGAACACCAAATTTTCTTACCATATGGATTGTTTGGAAAATAGCAGTTTCAAAGTAGAATCTCCAAACTGTTAACAAGGATGCCTATATGAGACAGCTAAATCAAAGTATGAAACTTAAGTAAGATTTCTTAAGTAAGCTTAATTTCAGTGAGATGTTCTTTGTACACTGCTATATTTCTAGGAGCTTCTATTACACAGAATGGAATTTTCTAGACAATAGTTTCATCAAAAGCATAGTCATTCCTAACACACAATATATTCATTTCTGTATGCTGTATAGCTTTCATTTTTAACTGTCATATAACCCTAGTAAAAATTCCCCACTGAAAACTGAGCAAGCTATACGATCTTAACTGTACCTATAAGCTCTAAAATTCACACTCATACGCATCATTTACTCTTGCAGTCTTACATGTAGCAGACTGAACTTAAACGGCTTGAGAGAAAAAAAAATTGTAATAATACATACTAGATACTACTTCACATATCTCTGCACTGGTATGGAAAGCCACATTAGAAACTTCTCAATGCAGATTCTATCAGCTCAAAGTCCTTACAAGCATTTTACATTTTACTGTACTGACCAAAACAAATACATACTCCCCCTATATATAATAAACAAATATTTATGTAAAAGAGGCAGTGATAAATAAGCAGATCTCAGTACTTGAACAATGCAGTTGTATGATTACCAATATGATGTCCTAGTAAAACTATGAAAAAAGATGAAATATTAAAGAATTATTCTTCATAAAGGTATTACATTAGAACAGTGTTGGAGTATTAATTGATTCCATAATGTACGACTCTGTCCAAGCTAATGTGCTTGAATATCCTTCAGATAGTTCAAGAACTGTGTGTTTTTCCCTCTGCAATTAAAGTTGAAATGTGCATTCTCAATGAACTTTAAAATTCCTTAAAGTTGTATACATTAAAAATTGTTTAACTATCCCAGTCATTCTTTATCATTTGTTGCCCCTACTCAGTAAGTATCTGTAACATATCAAAGGGTCAGGTTAAGATTTAAGATTCATTTCTGTGAAAGCAAATCCTCATATTTATTGCCTGTTACTGAATACTTTAAAAGGTTATTTGTGATGAGTAATTACAGCAAAAGACATGCAACTATCAATGCTATTTGGAGGACAAACTTGTTTCTTAACTCTGATATGTTCATATGAGTGGCTAAAGAGAAATCTCATTAATATTTCAGTTTGATTTCAGTACGGATAGACAGCAAAACTGTAGCTTGCTTCAATGGGAGAAAGAATAAAAGAAGGATCAAATGGCCTACCTGTCCTATTTCCAGCTTTTCTCCTAAAGAAAGTAAGGTCTTACAGTTAAATGAAACTGCTGTTCAAGGAAAGGTCATTTTCTTGTGGAGATTTAAACTGAAAATTCAAAAACTTATTGGCAACTGCAGTTTATTTATAATGCTCTATGTCTGTGGTATATATATGTGTATTTATCGAATACTTTGTCAAACTTCACTCTAATTGTATGCAGTTTATACAATTAAGTTCTTTGTGCTATACATATTATTCAAAGTACTTTTAAATTCACAGTAATTTTAATTTTCACAAATTAGAGACATTTACTACAGCTTAAGACTAGTACATGGTAAGGTAGAGCTTCTTTAAGTCTAATTCTGTAGAAGTATGTACGCCTCTGTTGCACACACATCCACCTACTAGAGTGGAAATGCTTACAGTTTTACAGAAGTGTCTTAATTTTTTATTAAATCTTTCTGACTTTTGTAATTAAATAAATTGCAACTTTTAGAATCATGCTTCAAGTTGTGATGCACTAAACTACCAGCTAATCTTGACTTCCCATATTGTTTACCATGCTTATAATATGTCCAGTCTTTAGTTGTTACCACTTTTACTATGCTTTATATTCAAAATGTTTGCCATCTTTAAAGGCTTATAGCTGTTGACTCTCCATCACCTCTTTTTCATTAACTTCTGCAGGATGTTATTATTATTACTTAAAGTCTGCTTTTCTACCATATGCATTCAAAAACGTTAGCATATGTTACAACTGAGGCTTGCATGGCCACTGCTTATTGGAAAACTGTTACCTACTGTCAGTAATAGTATTTTTTGAGTTGCACTTGTAAGCAGAACAGTCCAAAATTAGAAATCTAATTTCAACTTCAATTGTAGAGGGAAAAACACATGGTTCTTGAACTATCTGAAGGATGTTGAAACACATTAGCTTGGACTGAGTTGCACATTATGGAAGCAGTTGGTACTTCAACACTCATGCAATACATTTCTGAATAATAATTCTGGATCCCTTTTTCACTTTTTCCAAAAGGAATTAATAGATGAAGCCTGTTTTTGGAAGTATAAAACTTATCACTTAGTTTCTGTGACAATTTTCTTTTTTTTTCTATATATCTTGCTTGTACAGAAGAGAAAAAAAGAATCTAAATACAGCTTTTATAAATTCTATTTCTTGTAATTGTGTCTTAAATATACAAAAATGGAAAGAAAATCAATCACAAATGTAAGCACTGCTTTACTTTTTAGATATACATTCATATTATTGCAGAAGCTGTAGTTTAGAAGTGTATAAATTAAGTCCAGATTGCCTGATTTACATTACTGATTCCTTGATCTAGCTTAGTTGAACACTGAATTTAAATAGAGGTGCTTGAAGTCAGGAGGGATTTCTGTATGTGCTTATATGGTATATTGAATCAACATCTTATTGTGGCAAATCACAAGTACAGCATGTTAAAGGGGCTTACTGTGGCAAAAGCATATTTATCTATCTATAACAAAGCCAGAAATGATTGATCTCCTCTAAGTACTTCTGTGAGTTAATAGAACCAGCAGGTACCAATAGTTACTTACCACTTACTTTTCCTTAGAAAGAATTATCTAACATAATAAATCAAAAGAAGTATATATGTTTTCAAATTCAAAGGAAAAGGTCCAAACTGGCATGCTCTAGCTGTTTGTTAACTGTGTTTCTCCTAATGAATTGCCCTGTTGCTCTGTATCCCTCTGACTGCAGTATAACAGCTTTCATTAGTCATTGTAAATAAGGCTTTGTGCCACCTTATTTACATTCTTACTGCAAATAGCTAGAAACTCACATTATAATTCAGATACTTCTGCACTTGCTGGGAAATCATTTGATGATGTCTAATGCATGATTTTACCTTAAAGAACATTAAAACCAAGTCTTTAAAGTTTGGGGACTTTTTATTTTTCATCTGACTTTGCCACTGGCATTGAGCTCACCATGGCCTGAATTCTTGTCAATAACAACACCAAGGGAATCAGAATTTTACCATAATTAGACATTGCAAATTGGGCGTCTCCCCTCGTAGAATTGTCACAAAGGGAAACTGATATTCAAAGTTGAAAATATGATTATCATTTGAGAATGAACTAGAACTGTAAACATACAATAGAAATGTTAGATAAATAGATAGATAGATAGATAGATATTTTCATTATAAAGTTTAATTTTCATTCTAAAACTTGAGCAAGTCAAGAACCGTAAGCCAATAACTGTTATCTGAATGGTAGTGATTCTTCATGTAATGTTTTTCTAAAATTAAATAAATTATTTTATGTAGGTCAACCTGAAGTCACTGGATTTCAGACAGAATTGACATGCTTGTCAATGAGTGACTGAGGTACAAAAATTGGAGAATTTATTATCCAAAAATGAAAAAAAAAATCACAAATAAAAAAATATATGTATAATAAATGTTTTCTTAAAGTGGAAAAACTAAACTAACAAAAAATTTTACATTTGTATAATAACGTTTATTAAAAAAATATTTGTCACTGGTAGCATTCTTTACACCTATGACTTTGGTTACTACAGAAAAATGAATGTTTGATGCTTATATGGATATAAATGTACCTATGTACAAAATACCCCAATTGTATATATATTATACAAAGATACTGTGCATGCATATAAACTGCACTCAACTTAATTCAGGCTTTAATATAACTACTAATGCCAAAACAATTTTTATTAATGCTCTACTCAAACACTTTGACTCTCAGTAAAATCCCCATTGGCAATCCAAACCCAGAAAAAGGCATTTCACGTTTTACAAGACTTATTCCACCAAAGAAAGATTCATCAAGTCCATTAAAAGGATTCAAAATGTTACTTACATAATATAGTACAGAAAAGTACGAAGACATGAAAAGACGTCTATATAAGAGTCTTAGTCAACAAAAAGGGAAAAGGAAAAAGATAATCGATTCCTTAGAAAGGGGAACAAAGCTGTTTTCTAAACCCGTTTTCAACCTTCCTAAAACAAGGAAACGTTCAAATATTGAAATATTTTTAGTGAGTACATGAAATAATTCTCTGGTATTTAGTATATTCCTCTCTGTTTCACTATGTGATGGAGCACATGAACAGGCTGCCCAGAGAGGTTGTGGAGTCACTTGAGATATTCAACACCTGCTTGGATGTCTATCTGTGCAACCTACTGTAGACAACCTGCTTTAGCAGCATGATTGGACTCAATGATGTCCAGAAGTCTCTTCCAACCCCTATAATTCTGTGATTCTGTGATTCAGCTTTACAACCTCAAGATGTATTCAACATCCTCTGAGCTACGCTACGGTTGAAGCAAACCTTGTACTGTGGTTTTCAAGACTACAAACTTTCAGCAGAAAAAAATAGAAAAACATAATCTTAGGGGTGAAATTTTAGGTATATTTCATTTATTCTCTGGTTACTTTCTTCCCATGCTGGCAACACGCTTTCCAAGGGTCTTCTTTCTCCCCATAAACAATTTTGAACCAGATATTACACATGTAGCACCTACAACACAACTTAATTGGCAATATTACTTAATTTCATGGAAGAATTTGTTCTTAGCACTATTTTTATGTTATTTTAAGTATTTGAAGCACTCATCCGAAATTAGACTTCTAGGATGTTTAGAAAAGTGGGAAAAAACAGACTATTTTTTCAATTTTCCATTGTTTTATTTCAAAAGAATGTTGAATTGGAGATGTTGAAAAAAGCCTTATGTATCAAAATCAATGAGAAGTTGGTGTCTTTCAGTGTGTAGATTGACAATTAACTACCAAGTGGTCTTAGACAAGTCAGCTGAAATGTTCCACATTTGCCAAATATCGCTAGAACACATATCCTTCCCACTTTTGCTGTTTGGTATCTTTCAGAAATAATTAACAAGTATGCTACAGACCTCCAGTGCTGGAGGCTGAAAACCAAACAGACTGGTATGAGCAGCTACCTATTTTTACCTGCTTAATGTGGGAGATCAGAAGTACGATCAACCAGAAATCTTACCACAGTACCGATTTTAAATTACTCCAGAAATTTAAACTGGTGTCAGATAACGAATACAATCATTTTTCTTAGGTATAATTAATGAAATAAAATAAAATTGGTTATCTTCAAGAGTATACTTTTCTCCAACCAGTTTTTAAATAAAAAATCTTTTTAATGTCATTAGATACAGTACTTGATTGTTAAAAGGGAAATTACTAGTTATTAATCAAAATAGGTTGAAACACAAACATTCAAATTTAGATTAATGCTAGAAATACTTAAAATTCTCAAAAGATGTTTTAGAAAAGAAAAACTTTATTCAACTTTTAGTAGCTTAATCCTAAACACAGATCATACGATTTTTTGCACAGAAGTAACATCCCATACCAAAGAAATACCAAGAAAAAGAGGACTAAAAAATATTGTCACATTTATAATAATGCACCATGAAATCACAACCCCCCATTACTTCAATGCAGAGAAAGCGCAGAAAAGGTAGTAAGAAATCAATTTGATAAATTCACAAGGTTATCTATGATTCAAAATTCAGAAAGAAAAAGCACAAACCATGCTAACTGGAGAAAATTAGTAAGAATGAATATACAAGAATAATGTAATTGTCTAAGAACAAAGAAGAAACATCAATGCACAGAATGAGATACAACCAGCAAAAAACCTACACTATAAGTATATAATAATACATAATACCAATGACAGAGAACTAAAAATCAAATTGGAACAAAGGAAAAATGTCACAGACAAACACCCAGCCAGCTCTGCACCTCCTTAAAAAACAAAACAAAGAAACAAAAAAACAACCAAAAGTCAGACCCAGAGAATGAGATAAAATAATCTCAAAGCCAATTACAGTTATACTAGAGAAGTGTTTTAGAAGAGATTTGATCTAAGACGACTAGAACAATGCAAGTGTTGTGACTATAATAAAAATGAGAAGTATCAGAGAACTACTCAAGGAAAGTCAAAATGTCAGGCTGTTTCTAGGAGGCATGAACAGGAACATCATGTTTTAAGATATGTGAAATTATGCTTAAGTCCTCTCCTGCATCAACATCTTTATCCAATTTTAGAGACTGAAATACAAGAGAGAAGCTGACTTTTTCCTTTTAGTTATCAAGAGAGTAATGAAAATCATGAACATCTATAAATCTTGATCTAGAAGATGGAAAAATAAAAAACAGGTGCTCTTTAATCTACAGACAGTAAAATACGAAGCAAGGACACAGGGCAATGAAGGTACATCAAAAGAACACCTAGCTTTTTCCTTATTCCCAAGATAAGATTATGTTTTCTACTGTGAGATATTTCATTCAATAATTCATGTATTTAATAAATATAGAGAAAAGTAGCAAACTGTAGAATTAGGGCTTTATTATGAGAAGAGTATTTACACCCAGGTGTTCAGATCTGCAGACAGGGACGTGTACTCAATTCTATTTCCAGTGAACTATACCTCAATATTTAGTTCCCAAAATAATATTTAAATCACTGCCTGATTCATGATAGATTAGAATTATTGAATTAAAATGACAGAATATTTTTATAACTCCCCAGAATGCCCACAGGGATGACTGGAAATAAGTCTTCTCTGTTTCTGGTGGGCTTTTCCTTTGCTTTTCTCCCTAAGTTGGCACAGGACTCTTCATTCTAATTATTAGATACCTGAGTACTTTCCTAGTAAGGAATTGCCCTTCCCTCTTCTTATTTAAACAATCCACAGAGCTCATTCAAACTATTTTCTGGCAATGCATCACTTACACTAATCTTACAACAAAATTAGGTACCACAAGAACCTACTTTTCTAAAGCTAAATATCTTCACACAGAGATATCACTTATTCTCCAAGTACTGAATCAAGCAAGCAGTTGATGAATATTACAGTCCATACATGACGTATTCATTAGGAGAGTTCTAAAACTACACAAAACTTGGCACTGTTAGGACAGATACACACATACACACATAATTAAATGCTTTAATACAAAATTTGAAGTGCTACAGGCCTTAACATGTTATAATAACATAGCTTAATAACATTCTAGGAATGGAAAGGCACTGGTTATACCCTCTCCCCACCCCCCACCATTAAAAACAATCAAACAAGTGAAAAACAAACAAACAAAAATACAAACAAAAATCTCACTTGCAAAACAAACAAAAAAGAAAGAAAACAGAAACATGATGAAAGGAAAAATCAGAAGGGTTTAGGAAGACAAAGAATGATGGAGAACGTTCAGTACCTCTGTAAGATTTAGCTAGGCATCAGTATCTGGCTAAATGTTTTCAAGTGCTTTAGATAAAGGCCACAGCCAACTTAAAAATCACATTTGCCCAACTGCAATTCAAAGAAATAAAATAAAGAAAATAATTTCCCTCTATATGGGAACATTCTGCATTATTTACCTTGCTTGGCTAACAAATTTTTTCTTTTGCATTGGTCTTTCACAAAGCAATAATGGACAGAAACTCATGAAAAATATAATAATAAAACCACAGAAAGTAGAAATGAAGTACATAGATTAGGTATAAATGCATACAACTAAAATTTCCAGCTAAAATATTTTCCCTGAGAACTGCTAACACAAACTAGTAAGCTATAATTGCATAATATATGGCAATATAGCATGGTTTACCTTTCAGCACAAGGAGAAGGGGGAGTAAAATTAAAAAATATATACATAAGAAGCAAAGAATAAAAGTCATTTATAAGGAAGAAATAAAACTTCAACCTCAGCATTCATACACAATATTACAGGAAAACAAACAAACAAACAACAACAACAACAACAAAAAACAGTGAAAGCTTTCTTTATTTTTCTTCCCAAGGCATTAGATACCTCTTAAGCATCTCCAAGTGATTCAGCTTATCTCAACAGCTAGGTAACAGCATGATATAAAAAAGAACTAAAGTCTGTTTGTTCACAGTTTGTAGCACAGGTGTAGTAATGTACATGTGGAAAAAAACAAAAACCAACCAAACAAATAAAACCCAAATGCATGTCAGCAAGGAGAAAGGTTGCCTGTGTACCATCTCCTAACCCTTGCAGAGAAGGTGAATTTGAACCTTCTGGAGGTGGGGAAATTTGCTTCTTGCCTGATGAAGTGATCATGCTCTGCTTTAATGTAGGATGGAAGGAGATGAAGAAATGCATTTTATCAGGACACTGAGGATGTAAAGGAGTTCTGAAGTTTTTAATGTCATCCAGCTCACCTGCCAGTTGTGATTTTTCACCACATGTATATATATTTTAATTAATAAAAATTCTTATCTAACTGAAAAGATAAATAGGAAGCCTCTGTCTTCTGGTGAACTTCCTTGCAAGATCTGACTGAATTACAGTCTCATCTTAACATTCTAATCTAGAAACATGAAACTTCCTAGGGCTTTTGACATGCTAGCTTCAGAAGCAAGAACCTTGGGAAATCTCAGAGGTGATTTGGTCTCAAGATATATCAAGTCAAAGGACAGCCTGATGGGATACTATGTAAATGTTAATGAAATCCTCTCCAAAATGTTAATGGTCTACTGCAGGTGACCAGGAGTGTCTCTGAATAAGTACACTAAGAAAAATTGGAAGCTGCATATTAGCTTCATAAGAGTTTGCCAAAGAAGTGAAATTACTTTAATGAAAACAAGCAATTCATTTTATCCATCTGCAACTAAACTGAAATGCCACGTCTTGTTTAGCTTACAGGATGTGTAAATTTATATTTCACCTTTCAATTGCTTGTACTGTAAGAAAGGATTTATAATACCTAAGGAAAGGTGAAGAATTTCTAGATTTTGTCCTCTTAAGCCTAATAAAGGGAAGATCCTGAAGTATAAATGTTCCAATGCGGTGACTTCAGTTGCTTCAAATTTCATTAAAGCAGAAATAATAGTCTAAAACAGCAAGCAGAAAAAGCAGTTAAGGGATGAAGAGAAATACCAGTTTAATAACTTCAGTGATCCTTCAGAATTTGTTCGGGGGGAAGGTGGGGTAGGGGCTAGAAACCAATAGCTTAATGAGCATACAATCAGTACACAGCAGTCAGTTTTAGCTGTGAGTCTCAGCAACAGTCCTCAGTGCAGTGTCAGCCTCATAATGAGCAAGCTTTCTACTCAACTGAGGAACTTAGTGTATTAAACAAATCACAGTATATAAAAATTCATTGCTCGTGGAAACAAGTAGAAAAAGATCAGCATTAATGATGAAGTGCAACAAATAAAATAAGGAGAAAGGACATAGAAGCATCATTAGTATAAATAGTTTAAGCTGTTTAAAGCTTAGTTTAAGCACAATCACCTTTGACATGAGCCATTTTGATATTTCAATACTCCGTCTATGTCAAAAGCCATGAACATCAGCAATTTGCAAACAGTGTCTTTAAAAGTTGTAGCTAATTAACCCAGGTTGTCTTCTGGTCTGGTTCCTGGAAACAGGTTCCAGACCTATTGCATGTGGGAGAGAAGTTCCAGGTTTATTTGCAGTTTAAATTTACTCCGTCTGTAGTGTTATTCTTAAGTACAAAAGTGGCATAAAAGTAGAGAAACCAAATGCATCATTTTCTATGAGTGAGTCATGTGGAGTTTTCAACTGGTATTTCTAAATATGTTATAGTTGTTCAGTACCATACTACACCAGTGCTCATATGCCTTGCTGTGGTTGCATCTAGGTAAAATGTAAGATGAAGAATAGACTGCAAAAAGTCCATATAATGTATCATCCAATTCTTTAGAACATGGTTCCTTTCAAAAAATAACCTTTGGATTTCTGTTCCCAGAGTAACTCCTTTAGGACCTGAAACAGTGATCTCATTACAAGTTTTTTCAGTTACAGAAACTCAAGTTCTGCAAGATTATATCCATAATATTGCCTTTACCTACATCTTTAATTCTAGTTGTTTCAATTTTCTCACTCTCTCCAGGATTCTTGCAGAGTTCAGTACTACTTTTGTGTCTTCTTTAAATCTTAGCTTCAAGTGTTTTATCAAAACACCCGTGTAATTGAAGCAGATTTCCACTTCTTATCTACCTAAAACCCTGTTTAAACTGTAGTTCTTAAAAAACAATATGAAATATGAACCTTCTTTAGCTCCACAAGCTGCCTTTTCTTTCTCTGTCCTATCTGTAATGTTGTTCTGAAATGAATATCTTCTTTGAATTCAGCATAAAACAAACTTTTTTTTTTTTTTTTTTAAGATGGATTCTCTAAAAAGAATCTCAGAAAAGTTAAAGAAAAAAAAGAAAAAAAAGTAAGCAATGGAAAGAATTTAGGAAAGCTCGATATATTTAAAAGCTGTATAGCTATATTTGATGTTTGGAGTACAAAAATCTTTACAAACAACATTTTCTTCTTTTTAATGCAAACTGCACAAACTACCTCTGAAAGAGCACTTTATCTAAGAGAGAAGACATGCACTGTAAGCAGAGAGGCACTGACTAGGAAAAATTGCAAAGAAGTGTCGATAAATCACAGTTAAAAACACAGAATAAAGGTCTAAAGTATTCCCTATTATATTTAACCATAAAGCTAAATACACTTTGACTTGATGAGTAATAGGTGACATTTTAAAATGTGATTGATCATTTGTCCTAATAAAAAGCTATTTTCAAAACTTCACTTATAATTCTTGTACTTCTGCTAATGCTGTTAACATTCCTCTCCCACATTTACCTCCCAAACATATACACCACTTATACAGTAAATATATATGCTATATACATATATACGGTATTATACTGTATTATACAGTATATATATATGCTATGTTGTAATTGTATGTAACATGTATGTGTGTATTTTATACACACACATGCATATACGTACACATGCTTTCATCTTGCTTTTGTGAGACTAACCAAATCAGACTGTTTCAATTACAAAATTAATTTTAAACAGTCTTTGTTTTTCTGTATTATTCTAGCAGCACAGGTCTAAATTTACCCTAGGTAAATTGATTAGTTTTGAACACTAGTGAATGGCATCAATACTTCACTTTCTTTATTGCAAAAATGCTTTCCTTGCAACAGTCAAGCTGACTCTTCTTATAGTGCAGTGAAACTAAAAAAATAAGACTGTTCTTTCCACCTGTTTACCTGTTTGAGTCCTTCCTAGTTCAGGAATTCCCAGTTTATAGAAAATATATGATCCTTCTTAATCCCTCAAGGTCTCATCTACATACAACTATTATTGACACTGAATTCTGTTTGGGAAGAAAGACTGTATGTAATTGGTATACTTAATACTTACAGAAGTGGACAAGAAGAAGGTATCCATGACTTCCACACAGTTATACCAAAATATGTTTTGAATATTCCTTAGGATAATTCTCTGCAATGTAAGTTTTAATTCTATAATCCTTACCTTTGTAAGGAAAGGTGATGATATGTCTTTGTTAATTAACCTCAAATGTCAACATTCTTAAGGGAAAAAAAGGGACAGGGAAACAAATACAGTTTCTTGACCACTACACTGTAGAATAATTCGTGGCTACCTCAGAATTATTTCCCAAGAGTCTTATCCAATAGTTATACTAGGTCTCCAGTAGCAATCTCTGGTTGGTCTTTCTTTTTTTTTTTTTTTAATTTTAAAATAAAAACTCAGCCTATTACAGAGGATCAAAGTGTCATAGCGATATTCTAGTCACAGTAAGCATAAGTTAGACAGATACCTTATCAGGGCAAAAGCTTCATCAAAAGAACAAACTGAATTAAATCATGTAAGCTGCTAGTTCAAGGCAAAGAAAAGAGGAAAAAAAACCCAAAACCTATCTTTATCCATGCAAATCCTTTCAGGCCATAAAACATTCATTAAATGAATGCTACAATAGATGATAAACTACTTGCCAGATTAAGCTTAAAAACTGTATCAGTGCTATCAATAAATTGCATTTCAGTCTGAAAATTCTGATTTATAAAATGTTTTGATAAAAGTACTCCTTCATATCATACAACTTAGCCAGTGAGGATTCGTGTCACTTCCTTTTCATGTCAATTCTCTTCACTGCTGCATTGCCACAATATGCTGTGGCCACTAGAGCTCAAGACAGACAGAGCTATCAAATCAATTTTAACAGCCTGCCACTGTCTTACACCGACAACAAATGATTGATAACAAAACCTGCCTACTTTCAGTTCTCATCTGACAGCAACAAAACAGTCCCTGCCTGCTTTTACTAGCATTTGTCACAAATCAATAGCAATTTCATCACTCAGAAAGGTGCTGTCAACTCTACTCAGTCCATCTGGTTTCACTTCACTGTTATAATTTTTAATGCATAAACTATTCAGGAAGGTTAATGTGTACAACTGGCTTCTTTTAGAACTTCCTTGACATTGGCATCAGAGCAACACTTACAAAATATAAAGTGTCGATCATTTTTAAAGATGGAAGGAGGAGCCAAGAGAATCATTATCCGTAGTCTTAACAATATATCTGCATCTCCCTTTAGTGGGTAGTTTTTAGTTTTTTAGTTTTTTTTTAGTTTTCTCTTTATTAGGTAATACTGTCATCTGATCCAAAACCAAATTACTTTTTCTGACTCATAATTATAGTCCTACAATAATTACATGCGTAAGTTAGCACAGTGAATCATTTAAATGAAACTCAGACTTTTCAAGCATGTGGTAATAGGTAACTTCTGTATTCTTCCTACCATGCTGAGCCTGGCTGACAATGCTTTAAAAACATTAGAATTGTATAAACATGAAAATCTAATTAAAATATTTTAAAACACTTTGAATAGTGACAAACATAAATTTGTATTGTGTTACAGAATGTGCTGATCTTCCAAGTGGTACAATTAATTGTGTAGCAATAGAGAAGTTACATATCTTAACACATGGATCTATTTTATACCCAATTTTATGCCTAAAAAGAATTGTATCACAAAATGAACTGGAATTTTCATTTGCTTAAAGCAGTTGGTGAATGTTTCAATTTTATTGCAGTGAAGCTCTGAACCATGATATTTAACAAGCTATAGCTTATGCTTAGAAACAAATGTTTGTCACACTTGGTTTTCGAGCAAACAACTTTTCAGATGTTGCTGGGGAGAATACTGCTTTAACAACATATCTTGGGACTGATATATTGGTATTTTGGTACACAGGATATGTTATATTTCCTTCTTATGGACATGTTATATTCCCCTATAATGATACTTCTGTGATCATATTTTATAGTACAAATTGGATTAATAATACTTGTATTAAATAAGTCCATATTTAAATCACTTAGAATTTTTTCAAATCCATAATATTAGATAGTTACATCAGCAGAAAATAGCTCCATTAATACCTCACTCTTCTATACGGAAACACTACAACAGGTACTCTTATGGGAGAGAATATTGATTGGCCAAGGACAGATAATTCTGTTTTCCCATCTGCAAGAAAACAAAACTGTCACAGGTATTCACAGCATTCCCTATGGTAATCTGTAAAGGACTCATGAAAGAACAGAGTAAAATAAGTTTGAGTAGCCAAAACTTGCTACTGTATATTATGTGACATCTAACTGTAAAATAAATAAACAAACAAATAAGTAAATAAATAAATGAAAAAGTCATGCCTATGGGCTGACTGAAATTCTGACATTCCTGAGTTCTGTCACTTTCCTTCCCCCCATCCCAATTACTGTCTTTTGGGGCATATCACTTGTATTTATAGCCAGACTGAGACATTATAACCAATTTCAAGATGACTTAGTCCCTCTGAGTTTCCTTCCTGGTGTGCCTGGCACAAATGATACCGACTAACAGCCTTCTCAGATATTTTGTTATTTAACAGGTAGACTAACACAACAAAGAACCTGCAGATTATAAAGGAACAAACCGATTATGGACATCGAATGCCACAGGTCAGTTAAAAATAAGCTTCTCTCTCACATTATGGAAAGTTGAGAAACATCATCTGCTATTCCAATGAGCACTTACGTCCAAAGCATCATCTTATTACTACCAATTGCTTACTTGAATATGAATTTTTAATGTCTAGCCAGCCCAAGGATTTTTTTTTTCCTTATATTTGACAAACACACCAAACATCAAGGAATTTATCTTTTAAAATAAGTGAATGATGAGGTGATGAAAAATAGGTAGGTTGGGCTGATAGTTGGGCTTGATGAACTTGAAGGTCTTTTCCAACGTTAATTAGTCTATGGTTCTACAATTTTAAAATGTATTACTGTCTAAAACCCAAGAAAGAGTGGATTCATTTTTTCATGAAATTGAACAGGAAGGATATTTTTCTTTGGGATGAAAGCCTAACTTAAACACTACCTCCTATCCTTCTGTTACTGTATGAAGAAATAGAGCCATTAGAGACATACACCATACTTTTCACTGTTTACCTTAACCATAACTAACAGCTAAAGAGGAAGATAAAAGCAAAGGAAAACAAAAAACTATTTACAAATATCCAGGAAGCGACTGGACAATACTCACATGCCAGATATTAATTCATATTGAGGATTATTCATCAGCCTTAATTCATATTAAGGTCTTTGACACTGTCCCTTACAACATTCCTCTCTTCATATTGGAAAGATATTAATTTGACTGGTGGCCTGTTCGATGGACAGGTTGCAAGATCGTATCCAGAGAGTGGTGGTCAATGGTTCAATGTCCGGATGGACATCAGTGACAAGAGGCATTCCTCAAGGGTCAGCACTGGAACCAGTGCTCTTTGACATCTACATCAATGACACTGATAGTGAGATCAAGAGCACAACTCACCAAGTTAGCAGATGATATTGAGCTGTGCGGTGCAGTCAACACACCTGAAGGATGGGATGCCATTCAGAGGGATCTAGACAGGAATGAGTAGTAAGCTCAGATGAAACTTATGAGGTTCAATAAACCTAAGTGCAAGGTCTTGGACCTGGGTCATGTCAACCCCCACTATCAGTATAAGCTGGGGGATGTAAGGACAGAGCACAGCCCTACTGAAAAGGAATTGGGGGTACCAGGTGGATGGCAAGCAGGGGTGTTGGAGATTCATGATCCCTGACGTCCCTTCGAACCCAGGCCATTCTGTGATTCTGTGAAATGAGCCAGCAATGTGTCCTTGCAGCCCAGAAAGCCAATCATATCCTGAGCTGCATTAAAAGAATCGTGGTCAGCAAGTCAAGGGAGGTAATCCTGCCCCTCTACTCTGTGCTGGTGAGACCTCACCTGGAGCAGTGCATTCAGATGTGGAGTCCTGAGTACAGGAGAGAGATGGACCTATGAGAGTGTGCCCAAAGAAGGGCCATAAAAAAGATCCAATGGATGGCATACCTCTCCTATGAGGATAGGCTGAGAGAGCTGTTGCTGTTCAGATTGGAGAAGAGAAGGCTATGAGGAGACCTGATAGTGGCTTTTCAGTATCTGAAGGGGTGGGTATAAAAAGAAATATGACAAGAGGAAATGGTTTCAAACTAAGAGAGGAGATTGAGGTTAGACAAAAGGAAGAAGCTTTTTACAGTAAGGGTGGTGAGATACTGGAACCACATATCTGAAATTTGCCCCATCCCTGGCAAAATTAAAGGCCAGGCTGGACGGGGCTCTGAGTAGCTTGATTTTGCTGCAGATGTCCCTGTTCATTGCAGGGGAGTTGCACTAGATGACCTTTAAGGGCTCCTTCCAACACAAAAGAATCTATGATTCTATGATTTTTTGAAAGGAAAATACAAGAGACATTTTTCTGAAGCCATAGAATAGTTCTTCTTGCTTTTGTCTAAATTGATGCATCGTCTTTTTACAACAATTTCTCCCATGAAGGACTCTTAAAAGAGCAATGGGGAACATGATCTGGAAAAATATGAAGTGAAATTAGAACAGTAAATTTTCTCAGAAGTCACTATGTTCATCTGAATACTTGTTGTATTGTAGCACAACATGAACCTTCAAAAGAAAAGAAAGAAGAAAAGCATAAAGAAATCATATTGGTCCTATGATCTACAGAACTATGTCAAACAGGTTTTTTTTGATTCCCAAGGGATTCAGAGAAGCTGCCTTGGGAGAAGTTTTTCTTCAAAGACAAATAAAAAAATTCAGTCATTTATTGTGGTTTGTTTTCATGTTTTTTTTTTTAAAGAGGGGGGGGGAGGGAGAGGGGTGTTGTATTAAAGTTGCTAAA